>NW_018407560.1:107608-118550 GCF_002113885.1 Mizuhopecten yessoensis
TAAGTCAGTATCCATAGTTACTCATAAGGGTGTGACCTAAGTCAGTATCCATAGTAACTCATAAGGGGGGTGAATTAAGTCAGTATCCATCGTTACTCATAAGAAGGTGACCTAAGTCAGTATCCATAGTTACTCATAAGGGTGTGACCTAAGTCAGTATCCATAGTAACTCATAAGGGGGGTGAATTAAGTCAGTATCCATAGTTACCCATAAGAAGGTGACCTAAGTCAGTATCCATATTTACTCGTAAGGGGGTGACCTTAGTACATGTAAGTATCCATGGTTACTCGTAAGGGAGGTGGCCTAAGTAAGTATCCTTAGTTACTCGTAAGGGGGGTGACCTAAGTAAGTATCCTTAGTTACTCGTAAGGGGGGGTGACCTAAGTAAGTATCCATAGTTACTCGTAAGGGAGGTGGCCTAAGTAAGTATCCTTAGTTACTCGTAAGGGGGGTGACCTAAGTAAGTATCCATAGTTACTCATAAGGGTGGTGACCCAAGTAAGTATCCATAGTTACTCGTAAGGGAGGTGACCTAAGTCAGTATCCATAGATCCATAGTTACTCATAAGGCGGGTGACCTAAGTAAGTATCCATAGTTACTCGTAAGGGAGTTGACCTAAGTTAGTATCCTTAGTTACTCGTAAGGGGTGTGACCTAAGTAAGTATCCTTAGTTACTCATAAGGGTGTGACCTAAGTCAGTATCCATAGTAACTCATAAGGGGTGTGACCTAAGTCAGTATCCATAGTAACTCATAAGGGGGGTGAATTAAGTCAGTATCCATCGTTACTCATAAGAAGGTGACCTAAGTCAGTATCCATCGTTACTCATAAGAAGGTGACCTAAGTCAGTATCCATAGTAACTCATAAGGGGTGTGACCTAAGTCAGTATCCATAGTAACTCATAAGGGGTGTGACCTAAGTCAGTATCCATCGTTACTCATAAGAAGGTGACCTAAGTCAGTATCCATAGTAACTCATAAGGGGGGTGAATTAAGTCAGTATCCATCGTTACTCATAAGAAGGTGACCTAAGTCAGTATCCATAGTAACTCATAAGGGGTGTGACCTAAGTCAGTATCCATAGTAACTCATAAGGGGTGTGAATTAAGTCAGTATCCATAGTAACTCATACGGGGGGTGAATTAAGTCAGTATCCATAGTAACTCATAAGGGGTGAGACCTAAGTCAGTATCCATCGTTACTCGTAAGGGGGGTGACCTAAGTAAGTATCCTTAGTTAATCATAAGGGGGGTGACCTAAGTCAGTATCCTTAGGTCCTCGTAAGGGGGTGACCTAAGTCAGTATCCATAGGGACTCGTAAGGGGTGTGACCTAAGTAAGTATCCTTAGTTAATCATAAGGGGGGTGACCTAAGTCAGTATCCTTAGGTACTCGTAAGGGGGTGACCTAAGTCAGTATCCATAGGTTCTCGTAAGGGGTGTGACCTAAGTCAGTATCCTTAGTTATTCATAAGGGGGTGACCTAAGTCAGTATCCATAGTTACTCGTAAGGGGTGTGACCTAAGTAAGTATCCTTAGTTAATCATAAGGGGGTGACCTAAGTCAGTATCCATAGGTACTCGTAAGGGGTGTGACCTAAGTAAGTATCCTTAGTTACTCATAAGGGTGTGACCTAAGTCAGTATCCATAGTTACTCGTAAGGGGTGTGACCTAAGTAAGTATCCTTAGTTACTCATAAGGGTGTGACCTAAGTCAGTATCCATCGTTACTCATAAGGGAGGTGACCTAACTTAGTACCTATCGTTACTCATAAGGGGGGTGAATTAAGTCAGTATCCATAGTTACCCATAAGAAGGTGACCTAAGTCAGTATCCATATTTACTCGTAAGGGGGTGACCTAAGTAAGTATCCTTAGGTACTCGTAAGGGGGTGGACTAAGTCAGTATCCATAGGTACTCGTAAGGGGTGTGACCTAAGTCAGTATCCTTAAGGAACTTGTAAGGGAGGTGACCTAAGTCAGTATCCTTAGGTACTTGTAAGGGAGGTGACCTAAGTCAGTATCCTTAGGTACTCGTAAGGGGTGTGACCTAAGTAAGTATCCTTAGTTAATCATAAGGGGGGTGACCGAAGTCAGCATCCTTAGGTACTCGTAAGGGGTGACCTAATTGTCAGTATCCATAGTAACTCATAAGGGGGGTGAATTAAGTCAGTATCCATAGTTACTCGTAAGGGGGGTGACCTAAGTAAGAATCCTTAGTTACTCGTAAGGGGTGGGACCTAAGTCAGTATCCATAGTAACTCATAAGGGGGGTGACTTAAGTCAGTATCCTTAGGTACTTGTAAGGGAGGCGACCTAAGTCAGTATCCTTAGTTACTGGGAAGGGGGGGGACCTAAGTAAGTATCCTTAGGTACTCGTAAGGGGCGTGACCTAAGTGAGTATCCTTAGTTAATCATAAGGGGGGTGACAGAAGTCAGCATCCTTAGGTACTCGTAAGGGGCGTGACCTAAGTAAGTATCCTTACTTTCTCGTAAGGGGGGTGACCGAAGTCAGCATCCTTAGGTACTCGTAAGGGGTGACCTAAGTGTCAGTATCCATAGTTAATCGTAAGGGGTGTGACCTAAGTCAGTATCCTTAGGTACTCATAAGGGGGGTGACCTAAGTAAGTATCCTTAGTTTCTCGTAAGGGGGGTGACCTAAATCAATATCCATAGTTACTCGTAAGGGGGGTGACCTAAGTAAGTATCCTTAGTTACTCGTAAGGGGGTGACCTAAGTAAGTATCCTTAGTTACTCGTAAGGGGGGTGACTTAAGTAAGTTTCCTTAGTTACTCGTAAGGGGTGGGACCTAAGTCAGTATCCATAGCTACTCGTAAGGGGTGTGACCTTAGTCAGTATCCATAGTAACTCGTAAGGGGGGTGACCAAAGTCAGTTTCCTTAGTTACTGGTAAGGGGGGTGACCTAAGTTAGTATCCTTAGTTAATCGTAAGGGGGGTGACCGAAGTCAGTAGCCATAGTTACTCGTAAGGGGTGTGACCTAAGTAAGTATCCTTAGTTAATCGTAAGGGGGTGACCTAAGTCAGTATCCATAGTTACTCGTAACCCGGGTCACTCAAGTTAGTATTCATGGTTACTCATCACAACAGGACAATTTATATTACAATGTATCCATGGAAACTAAAGGACCAAAGCAGGTATCAATATTTAACTTATGTGGGGACAATTGATGGAAACTGAATGGTGACCCCCCAAGTAGGTATCCATGGAAATTAAACCATATTGATTGTAAAGTAACTGTAGTATATAGTCAATTCTTTAAAGAAGTTATATATTCCATTATACTTACTGACAGTTATGTCGGTGACATTGCTTCAGGAGCTGTGTAGTCTATAGACACCAAGCCAACAAGCGGAAGTAGATTCTCACGGAAGTTAATGATAAACTTTATTATGTAAATTTTACAAAAAGTTGATTTATTATAAACATCCTATTATTAAAGCAAAGTACTGAACCTCTGTTAAATCTGTCTAACCTTGGGACAGACTACAATATGATAAGAAAATGTGATGACCTGTACAAATTGATGACCTTGATGACCATACAAATTGATGTTTACAGATGCTGTTCACTTGAAGCACCCCGGGGCTAGCAGTACATACAGTGCCCCTGTGTATATGAAGCGTGGAGATACATACGGGACAGGAAGCATCGGAGGCAGCAAGGTCCTCCGTGTCACAGGGGACCTTACAGGCAAAAACCCACACAAACCCTCATCTGAAATAGGACATTACAGAAAAACACGGTCCGAAAGTGGCACCCTCAGGAGTAAGTCCTTGTTCGGTTAATAACACTGTCTGAGAGTGGCACCCTCAGGAACAAGTCTTTGATCAGTATATAACACTGTCTGAGAGTGGCACCCGCAGGAACAAGTCTTTGATCAGGTTATAACACTGTCTGAGAGTGGCACCCTCAGGAGCAAGTCTTTGATCAGTATATAACACTGTCTGAGAGTGGCACCCTCAGGAATAAGTCTTTGATCAGTTTATAACACTGTCTGAGAGTGGCACCCTCAGGAATAAGTCCTTGTTCAGTTTTTAACACTGTCTGAGAGTGCCACCCTCAGGAATAAGTCTTTGATCAGTTTATAACACTGTCTGAGAGTGGCACCCGCAGGAACAAGTCTTTGATCAGGTTATAACACTGTCTGAGAGTGGCACCCTCAGGAATAAGTCTTTGATCAGTTTATAACACTGTCTGAGAGTGGCACCCTCAGGAATAAGTCTTTGATCAGTTTATAACACTGTCTGAGAGTGGCACCCTCAGGAATAAGTCTTTGATCAGTTTATAACACTGTCTGAGAGTGGCACTCGCAGGAACAAGTCTTTGATCAGGTTATAACACTGTCTGAGAGTAACACCCTCAGGAGCAAGTCTTTGATCAGTTTATAACACTGTCTGAGAGTGACACCCTCAGAAGTAAGTCTTTGATCAGTTTATAACACTGTCTGTTGTCGAAGGGAATGCTACCTCTCACTGGCAGTGAAATAAGGATGAAAATCGACTAAAATAAATAATAAGAAATATCCTCTGTGTAGCAGTACAGGGATGACAGAGTGAGTGTTGCTATGACAACTATTACAGTATGTTACCTCTTGTCTTTACAGGAGCCCGTTCCACACAAGATCTAGGATCACTGTGAAGAAACCTAGCATCATCCCAGTAACCCAACATTGTCTATAGGAAGGTGTGAGAGAACAGCTGGAAACAGCCAATCAAATTCTTAGCTCCAATACAAACAACCAATCACCTTAAAGGACAAAACTAGAATAAAGTATCAATGGACGGTGGAATGTGGCTTGTTCAGTTTCCATCTCAACGAAAATCTCGCATGGAACTTGTTTTCCCATAGTGTCAATTTTGCTTCAACTTGTTTCTGGGAAATTTTTAAACATGATTATGAAATTGTTTCAAGAGAGACAATGAATGCAGAGATCAGAGTTTCTACTGTATGGGAAGCTCTGCTTTTTGGGGTGGTTTTACAGGGGAGATAACTTGCACAATGTGATACAAATAGAAGCTGATTTACTCGAGTTTTTCCCCTCTGGACTTCTTGTGACCTGAAAATATCGGAATTGATTTATCAATCAAGTGAATGCATGTTAATGTTTACAAATTTGATTTACAAATTTGAATACTTCTTTCAAGTAGATTATCACTCGACTATACAATTTGTGTGGTCATAAATTTAGTAGTTGAAGTTTATATATATATATTATTTTTTTAACGTTTTATTGTAAAGATCACAAATACAAAAGGAATTGGGCAACAGGCAAAGCCTTTGTAAGTCCTGTTCTTAAATATATATGTTTTCCCATATTTTTGCATGATACTTGTTTCACTAAACAGAGATATTTTATGTAATTTTGTAACTTAAAAAAAATCTCAGTGAAATTTAATCTTACCTGTATTAAAATTCCAAGTTGTTCTTGAACTAATTTTCGTATATTAAAACCATTTCCATTCCTTTGGGACTGATTAGCATTGGACTTTGAGAGAATGGCTCGCCTGCCCCCTTGGTCAGAACTGGTTCTCCGTTTAGTTCACATATAATGATTACATAGTATCTTTATGTAACCGTATTATATATTATATAGCATTTCTTCACAAACTTGTAAATACAAACCTGATACTTCAATAACTGCATACTCGTTCCATGTTGTGTATGTGTGTGACCTGTGTTCACACAGGCACAGTGACTGTAAGGTATTGCACATGTGTACACTTGTGTACTGGCACATGTGCTTACAAGGAGTACACATGTTTACATCCATACATCTATACTCAGACCTGTGTGTATGTATGTTTACATGTTTATACACGTGTGTGTACATATGTGGTATGGTAGTGTACACCTCTATTTGATAGGATACATGTGTGTAGGTATACACAGGTACTTTATCATTCAGGAAATAGAACTCTATCTTGTATCTCAACAGCTAAAAACACTAGTTTTACTGTGACTTAACAGGAATGTAAGAATGTGACACTCGCAGAAACGAAGGCACTAAATCAGAAACATTTTACCAACTTCCCTTTCCAAGGAGTATAAGATACATGTTTGCTTTTTAAAAAAAAAATGTGTGTTTTTCTTGTTCTGTGTCTATATGCTGGTTGTAAAATTTGATTCTGACAGTTAAATAATAATTACGGTAAGATAGACTCTATAATGGAGGATCATAAAACATCTGTGATTCTCTAACGGAAACCTGTCTCACGCTAGTTTCATTACAGTGATAAACCAACACAATGGTCTGTTTTGTGTTGTAGATGACATTTGTGTGACAGTTTATATGCTAATTAAACCATTTCCACCAGTGCTGTCACCATTTTGGTAATCTTTAAGAGTAATTTCCTATTTTTTTCGATTTTGAAAAAGAATTTTTCTCATTTCTTCTCCTGCAAAGTCCTGTTTGGATTGACAATATATTCTTTCCGCCAGCAATTAAATAAAATATAACAGTAAGAATTATGAGATTATATTTTAAATTTACTAAGCTGTGAAAACAATTCATTTATTTCAAACATGCAAGGTTGCAGACTTAAAACTTGGTCAAACTTTTGAGAACTGTAGCTGTTCTAGTGTATGACTATGGAGAAGCCCTGTTCTAGTGTATGACTATGGAGAAGCCCTGTCTGTGGGCCAGCAGGTTTGTTAATGCCAACTTGCCAAACATAACTACAAAGTGTCGGTTTTCTGTCAGTGATGTACAGGAACCGTTGTGAAAAATTTACAGGCAGTTACTGGAAATCTTTTTTGAATGGGGTTGAACCTTGTTAATGTGGCCATAATTTTGTTGTCAGACGGGTCTGGTCAGAGCTAGAATGACTGCAGTACTGGGAACGTACAAAATATGTCATCCCAGAAACAGCTGGCTGGTGACTCGAGTCCCATAAACAGCTGGCTGGTGACTTGAGTCCCAGAAACAGCTGGCTGGTGACTCGAGTCCCATAAACAGCTGGCTGGTGACTAGAGTCTCGGAAACAGCTGGCTGGTGACTCGAGTCCCAGAAACAGCTGGCTTGTGACTTGAGTCCCAGAAACAGCTGGCTGGTGACTCGAGTCCCAGAAACAGTTGGCTAGTGACATTTATCACAAGATTCCTCTATGCTTACAGTGTTTAGATATTTTTTTTGTATTTTAACATATTTTTCAAAATGTAGGATAATTTGTCCAATACTTTTTTTTATTTAATGAAGATCTTGATTTCATTGGCCAAACATGTTTTGCTGGGTTTCTCTGTACCCTTAGTGCTTGTATTGTATTAAATATTGTATAAGGCAATCTGTAGAAGATGTACGTATTCACCCGCATGTTATAATTGGAGACGATACTACAGCTAAACACTTATTTCTAGAGGTGAAATTTATACCCCACCAATTCATTCCAGGTACAAAACCAGGACACTTTTACCTTGAAAAGAGAAGCATTTTGTTACCGTCTGCCATCCTATACATTTGTGTTTCCTGTGGAGAACCTAGTTAATTGTGTTGTCCAGTACTGCTTAATAATAAAAGCAGGTTTTCCATCAAAACCATAAACATTCATACTCAATTATGCAAATTATATGACTTTTGTATGAGAAATAAACAATAATTATATTGTCAAACATCACGTTTGTTTATTCTGTCAAGTAGTGAGAAGTTGATACTTGACTGAACACATAAACAAGAGGCCCAGAGGACCTGTCTCACTAATCTGGATATTTTTGTAATTATGACAAAATATTCTCGTTAAGAGTATTACTGTGGATAAGATCCCAGGGATACGTCCAGTTTCCGGGTCCAGTCCTGGTAGCATATGAATCCTAAGTCTTCATGCCAAGCAATTGTATTTCTCTTAATAAGGTAAGTATCTCAACCATTTCCATGTTATGATGCAGAGACCAACTTACCAGGGCTAAGGCAGAATCAGAGATCAAATCTGGTATCAAATTTTTATTAGATTTTTCATGCCAAGCAATAGCATTTATAGGTATGGTGTGGGGATCTCCAAGTTTTCCAAGTTTTGACCTGGGAACTAAATAACTGTCCAGGGGACTATGACAAGACCCCAGGGTCAATTCTAATATCATGATTGTGCTTGTCTCTATTAGCCCAGCAGTTGTGCACATGGTTATAGGAGGGGGATTTCAAATTCTACAAAGTTATGGCCCAGGGTCTAAGGCTCTTGGGGTGGGGCCAGATCCTGGTAGCATATGCTTTTTTGATTTACTATACTCGGTAATAGTATATAAGGTTACATGGTGGGTATCTCAATCACATCTAAGTTATCTTTTTGGCCCTCAGAGTCCACCCTTCATTTGGTACAGTTTAACCACTTGAGTATGTTTCCAAACAAATATGGCTGATATCCCCCTCATAGTACCACTCAAAATTGAATGGGGAGAAGTCCCTTATAGCAATATGTCCCATTCCCCCCCCCATTTTTGTTTTTGCCTCCGCCCCTTGTGGATGGTCGGCCCTTCCATTTGTACTATTTTGAAACCCCATCATCTGTGAATTCTCTTGATCAAATACAGTATTCATCTCTAGTTACAGAGAAGTCACGACAGCAATATGGCCAAATTGTCTCTTTTTTTCCACTCCCAAAGACACTTTTTTTGACACTAGGGAATTCCACGGTAAGGTTTTATACATGTAAAAACCTCCCTCAATATCATATTAAATGTAACTGTAGTTACCAAAGAACCGTCATTGACAAGGTGGCTCAGTCTGACTGCATAGGGATTAGAGATCTAGGGTCCCAGTCAGGTTTGTTACAGCGTAGTGATTTGAGGTCCAGGCTCCTGGTCTGTTACAGCTTAGAAATTGGAGGTCCTGGTCAGGTCTGTTACAGCTTAGAGATTGGAGGTCCTGGTTTGGTCCGTTACAGCTTAAGAGATTGGAGGTCCTTGTCTGGTCTGTTACAGTGTAGTGTTTTGAGGTTCTGGTCTGGTCTGTTGCAGCATAGTGAATGGAGGTCCTGGTCTGTTACAGCGTAGATATTTGAGGTCCTGTTACAGTGTAGTGATTAAAGGTCCAGGTCTGGTCTGTAACAGCGAGTGATTGGAGGTCCTGACCTGGTCTGTTACAGTGTAGTGACTGGAGATCCTGGTCTGGGCTGTTACAGCAAGTGATTGGAGGTCCTGGTCTGTTACAGTGTAGTGATTGGAGGTCCTGGTCTGGTCAGTTTCAGTATAGTGATTGGAGGTTCTGGTCTGTTATAGCATAGTGATTGGAGGTCCTGGTCTGTTACAGTGTAGTGATAGGAGGTCCTGGTCTGTTATAGCATAGTGATTGGAGGTCCTGGTCTGGTCTGTTATAGCATAGTGACTGGAGGTCCTGGTCTGTTACAGTGTAGTGATTGGAGGTCCTGATCTGTTCTGTTATAGTGTAGTGATTGGAGGTCCTGGTCTGGTACAGTGTAGTGATTGGAGGTCCTGGTCTGTTCTGTTACAGTGTAGTGATTGGAGGTCCTGGTCCGTTACAGTGTAGTGATTGGAGGTCCTGGGCTGTTACAGTGTATTGATTGGAGGTCCTGGTCCGTTACAGTGTAGTGATTGGAGGTCCTGGTCTGTTACAGCATAGTGATTTGAGGTCCTGGTCTGTTACAGTGTAGTGATTGGAGATCCTGGTCTGGTCTGTTACAGTGTAGTGATTGGGAGGTCCTGGTCTGTTACAGTGTAGTGATTGAAGGTCCTTGTCTGTTACAGTGTAGTGATTGGAGGTCCTGGTCCGTTACAGCGTAGTGATTGGAGGTCCTGGTCTGTTACAGTGAGTGATTGGAGGTCCTGGTCTGTTACAGTGTAGTGATAGGAGGACCTGGTCTGTTATAGCATAGTGATTGGAGGTCCTGGTCTGGTCTGTTACAGTGTAGTGATTGAAGGTCCTTGTCTGTTACAGTGTAGTGATTGGAGGTCCTGATCTGTTCTGTTACAGTGAAGTGATTGGAGGTCCTGGTCTGGTCTGTTATAGCATAGTGACTGGAGGTCCTGGTCAGTTACAGTGTAGTGATTGGAGGTCCCTGTCTGTTCTGTTACAGTGTATTGATTGGAGGTCCTGGTCTGTTACAGTGTAGTGAGTGGAGGTCCTGGTCTGTTACAGTGTAGTGATAGGAGGTCCTGGTCTGTTATAGCATAGTGACTGGAGGTCCTGGTCTGTTACAGTGTAGTGATTGAAGGTCCTTGTCTGTTACAGTGTAGTGATTGGAGGTCCTTATCTGTTACAGTGTAGTGATTGGAGGTCCTGGTCCGTTACAGTGTAGTGATTGGAGGTCCTGGTCTGTTCCAGTGTAGTGATTGGAGGTCCTGGTCTGTTATAGCATAGTGATTGGAGGTCATGGTCTGGTCTGTTACAGTGTATTGATTGGAGGTCCTTGTCTGTTACAGTGTAGTGATTGGAGGTCCTGTTCTGTTACAGTGTAGTGATTGGAGGTCCTGGTCTGGTCAGTTTCAGTATAGTGATTGGAGGTTCTGGTCTGTTATAGCATAGTGATTGGAGGTCATGGTCTGGTCTGTTACAGTGTAGTGTTTGGAGGGCCTGATCTGTTACAGTGTAGTGATTGGAGGTCCTGGTCAGGTCTGTTACAGTGTAGTGATTGGAGGTCCTGTTCTGTTACAGTGTAGTGATTGGAGGTCCTGGTCAGGTCTGTTACAGTGTAGTGATTGGAGGTCCTGTTCTGTTACAGTGTAGTGATTGGAGGTCCCGGTCTGTTCTGTTATAGTGTAGTGATTGGAGGTCCTGGTCTGGTACAGTGTAGTGATTGGAGGTCCTGGTCTGTTCCAGTGTAGTGATTGGAGGTCCTGGTCTGTTATAGCACAGTGACTGGAGGTTCCGGTCTGGTCTGTTACAGTGTAGTGATTGGAGGTCCCGGTCTGTTCTGTTATAGTGTAGTGATTGGAGGTCATGGTCTGTTACAGTGTAGTGATTGGAGGTCCTGGTCTGT
>NW_018407560.1:125343-126072 GCF_002113885.1 Mizuhopecten yessoensis
TCTGTTACAGTGTAGTGATTGGAGGTTCTGGTCTGTTACAGTGTAGTGTTTGGAGGTCCTGGTCTGTTCTGTTACAGTGTAGTGAGTTGAGGTCCCGGTCTGTTCTGTTACAGTGTAGTGGTTGGAGGTCCTGGTCTGTTACAGCGTAGTCATTGGAGGTCCTGGTCTGTTACAGTGTAGTGATTGGAGGTTCTGGTCTGTTACAGTGTAGTGTTTGGAGGTCCTGGTCTGTTCTGTTACAGTGTAGTGAGTTGAGGTCCCGGTCTGTTCTGTTTCAGTGTAGTGATTTGAGGTCCTGGTCTGTTACAGTGTAGTGATTCGAGGTCCTGGTCTGTTACAGTGTAGTGATTTGAGGTCCCGGTCTGTTCTGTTACAGTGGTCTGTTACAGTGTAGTGATTCGAGGTCCTGGTGGAGGTCCCGGTCTGTTCTGTTACAGTGGTCTGTTACAGTGTAGTGATTTGAGGTCCTGGTCTGTTACAGCGTAGTCATTGGAGGTCCTGGTCTGTTACAGTGTAGTGATTGGAGGTCCTGGTCTGTTACAGTGCAGTGTTTGGAGGTCCTGGTCTGTTACAGTGTAGTGATTTGAGGTCCAGGTCTGTTCTGTTACAGTGTAGTGATTGGAGGTCATGGTCTGGTCTGTTACAGTGTAGTGATTGGAGGTCCCGGTCTGGTCTGTTACAGTGTAGTGATTGGAGGTCCTGGTCTGTTACAGTGTAGTGATTGGAGGT
>NW_018407560.1:127276-131657 GCF_002113885.1 Mizuhopecten yessoensis
TGGTCTGGTCTGTTACAGTGTAGTGATTGGAGGTCATGGTCTGGTCTGTTACAGTGTAGTGATTGGAGGTCATGGTCTGGTCTGTTACAGTGTAGTGATTGGAGGTCATGGTCTGGTCTGTTACAGTGTAGTGATTGGAGGTCATGGTCTGGTCTGTTACAGTGTAGTGATTGGAGGTCATGGTCTGGTCTGTTACAGTGTAGTGATTGGAGGTCATGGTCTGGTCTGTTACAGTGTAGTGATTGGAGGTCATGGTCTGGTCTGTTACAGTGTAGTGATTGGAGGTCATGGTCTGGTCTGTTACAGTGTAGTGATTGGAGGTCATGGTCTGGTCTGTTACAGTGTAGTGATTGGAGGTCATGGTCTGGTCTGTTACAGTGTAGTGATTGGAGGTCATGGTATGGTCTGTTACAGTGTAGTGATTGGAGGTCATGGTATCGTCTGTTACAGTGTAGTGATTGGAGGTCCTGGTCTGTTACAGTGTAGTGATTGGATGTCCTCGTCTGGTCTGTTTTAGATTTAAACACCATTGGCTAATCACCAAATTCTATCCACGACTCATGACTTAATATCATAACATCAAATGGGACATAAGACAGAAACCAGAGGGATCTTGGCGCCCACCTTTGTACGGTCTTCATTACTTCTATGTCAGTTTGATCTTTTCTCTTCTTTTATCTTATCTGTTTGATCAGTTTGCCTGTCCGCCATCTTAATCAGTCTTTGATCAACCTCAAAAGTTAACATACACAACCAAGGACCAAGGAGAACATACGTATCAAATTTTAAAAAAGATTCCTCCATTACATTCTGGGAAATAGCTACAACAAACTTTAACTGTAACAAGATGGCTGCCTGTCAGCATCTTGGTTTTCAGATCAGTCCAAAATTTTATATGTATAACTAAGAACCAAGAGGAACCAATATGTAAAATTAGACAAAGATCCCTCAATTACTTTTTGAGACATAGTACTAACAAACTTTAAATCCCAAAATCAATATGGCCACCTGCCGGCCATTTTGGTTTCCTAATCATCACTAAAATTCAAAATGAGGAACAAGAAACCGTGGGGACCCTTCCTGTACATTCTGAGAAATAGCGCTTACTTACTTCAAGATGACTGCCTATTGACCATTTTGAATTCGTGATCAGTCCCAAAATTTGATATGCATAACTAGGGAACTTGGGGAACCTTCCTGTGAAATTTGAGGAAGATCTCTCCAGCACTTTCTGAGAAATAGCGCTAACAAACTTTAACTCTCAAATTCAAGATGGCTGCCTGTTGGCCATCTTGGTTTTGTACTCAGTACCAAAAAATGATCTGCATAACTAGGGACCATGGGGAATCTTCATGTGAAATTAAGGAAATAACCCTAAAGTATTTTCTGAGAAATAATCCTAACAAGAATTGTTTAAGGACTGACGGATGGACGGACAACGGACGCCCACAATCTGATTATGGTGGGCTAAAAACAACAAAAAGTCCAGGTCTTTGTACAGATTTATATTACAAATATTTAATAAAAAAACATTTAATATTGTCAACACTTACACAACAGAGTCATAAAAGCTGATATTTAAATACATGTTTTGTGACCTGCACAAAATGTACACAAAGTCAATAACATTTGAATTGAATATTGATTTCACCTAAAATAATGTTGATTTATAATACAAAACGTCTCTGAAATCACTTCCTTCCATTAGATTTATAGAACTTTAACATTTCACATCAGTTTGAAATTTATGTGAAACTAAAACTTCCTGATGCATTTCATAACAAACCATATATGTGATTGATAACAAACCATATCTGTGATTGATAACAAACCATATCTGTGATTGATAACAAACCATATATGTGATTGATAACAAACCATATCTGTGATTGATAACAAACCATATCTGTGATTGATAACAAACCATATATGTGATTGATAACAAACCATATCTGTGATTGATAACAAACCATATCTGTGATTGATAACAAACCATATATGTGATTGATAACAAACCATATCTGTGATTGATAACAAACCATATATGTGATTGATAACAAACCATATCTATGATTGATAACAAACCATATAAATAAACCATATCTGTGATTGATAACAAACCATATATGTGATTGATAACAAACCATATCTGTGATTGATAACAAACCATATCTGTGATTGATAACAAACCATATATGTGATTGATAACAAACCATATCTGTGATTGATAACAAACCATATATGTGATTGATAACAAACCATATCTATGATTGATAACAAACCATATAAATAAACCATATCTGTGATTGATAACAAACCATATATGTGATTGATAACAAACCATATCTGGGATTGATAACAAACCATATCTGTGATTGATAACAACCCATATCTGTGATTGATAACAAACCATATATGTGATTGATAACAAACCATATCTGGAATAAATCACAATTCAAGATGTTATATGCTGATAACAAAGCTAATTTTAAAGTATAATAGACCAAAAACTTAACAAAATAATAGCTTTCTAGTTGAGGAACCTTTATAACAGACATAAAGTAGTAAAATATTAAATATAACAAAAGCGAACAATGATTAAAGCTCATCGGCAGTGGCAGTCATAACAAATTACTTAGGTTTTAGATTTAAATTTCTTTCCAAAACAGTTTTCAAATAATGTTGGTCACATGTATAGGTAATGCCATTATAATGCCTATACCTCTAAATCAAGATAACTTAGTGGAGCACTTTAAAGCAAGTTTGAAATACATGAACATCTTTTAGATATGTCAATTTTTTTTATTTTATCAAAAATAACTTTGATGGCCATGATAAGAGATCTGGTCGAAAACAAATGAGTTTACAACAACAGCAGGTGAACATGGAGTTGTCAATCAAGGTAAGCAACAACAACAGGTAAAAATGGAGTTGTCAATCAAGGTAAGCAACAACAGGTAAACATGGAGTTGTCAATCAAGGTAAGCAACAACAACAGGTAAACATGGAGTTGTCAATCAAGGTAAGCAACAACAGGTAAACATGGAGTTGTCAATCAAGGTAAGCAACAACAACAGGTAAACATGGAGTTGTCAATCAAGGTAAGCAACAACAGGTAAACATGGAGTTGTCAATCAAGGTAAGCAACAACAACAGGTAAACATGGAGTTGTCAATCAAGGTAAGCAACAACAGTTTAGTTCAGACATTCAGAAACTAGCACATCAGTGAAACAATGATGTATCAGAAGTAACACCAATAGCCTACAGTATCATAGTGTTGTTCATACAACCCCTTATAAGACACAATCTATTTTGAGAACAAATATTAAATACATTATAATAACACAGTAATATGACCTTCATGTTAGATAGCACCCTGAACATTATTTGACATCTTTGTTAATAGTATAATAATTACTGAATTGTTCTGTTCCTATAGTAACTGATGATTAGAAATGGTTACCCATAACTCCTGGTCACCAACAGTACAAGGCTTGGTCATAACCAGAACAAGGAACCTCTTCAACCAATAGTCAGCCAATACTATTTCAGTGAGTAATGATTGAATTTTCAATTTCAATCAATTCAAGACCAAAATTCCTAATAATGAACTTCAACTCAATCAAGACCTAAATTAAGCTTGATTTGTTATTGGATTAAATCAACTCATCATTTACAATTCTGCTTTCCTTTCATGGATTTCAACCAACTTTTATCTGGTAAATCTAAAGTCAAGCTATGTTTAATGTATTCAAAACTAAAGTCTTGATTAATAGTTGAATTATGACAATATCAAGACTGAAATTCAATATGAAGTTTAACCTAAAAATTAAAATCATGTTACTTATAGTCACTTGTAGTTGACCTTCAACCGCTAAATAAATGTCTAACGTAACACTCCACTTTGATGTCACGGTTTAACATAACACTCCACTCTGATGTCACGCTCTAACATAACACTCCACTCTGATGTCACGTTCTAACATAACACTCCATTCTGATGTCACAATCTGACATAACACTCAACTCTGATGTCACGTTCTATCGTAACACTCCACTCTGATGTCACATTCTAACATAACACTCCACTCTGATGTCACGTTCTAACGTAACACTCCAATCTGATGTCACGTTCTAATGTAACACTCCACTCTGATGTCACATCCTAACGTAACACTCCAATCTGATGTCACGTTCTAATGTAACACTCCACTCTGATGTCACGTTCTAGGACAAGATAATGTCAAGATACACATAGAGACTCCCCTAATGTCTAGATACACATAGAGACTCCCCTAATGTCTAGATACACATAGAGACTCCCCTAATGTCTAGATACACATAGAGACTCCCCTAATGTCTAGATACACATAGAGACTC
>NW_018407560.1:139595-190687 GCF_002113885.1 Mizuhopecten yessoensis
GTCTAGATACACACATAGAGACTCCCCTAATGTCTAGATACACACATAGAGACTCCCCTAATGTCTAGATACACATAGAGACTCCCCTAAAGTCTAGATACACACATAGAGACTCTCCTTTATCATGCTAGATATAATTTTAATCAAAATTATAAAAGCATTGCTACTTAGTGGTTGAAATCCAAGAAAAATACCTAAAAAATGTAAAAATAATAATATGAAAATAAAAATAAAACATAAAAAAACATTAATAGAAAACAATTGAGCCAAAACACACCTTGAGAATTACTATTCAAAACTGGGTCTGTGTTTTGGGGTTAGAGCTTTAAATGATAATGATCACAGATTAATATCTATTGTTTATACATGTACAGCCTTTCTGAATAAATACACTCATCAAATGATTTAATTCACCAGCATGAGCTCTTTGCAAATAAATGCTTAAAATATACAAAATGTGTACATCTCATGATTAAACCTTATTTTTAGCATTGTAGTTTACCAGTATCACACCAGAGCACGTATCAGAATGGTATAAACCTTATACAGGTCCAGGATTAGTAATGTCCTCGTATTAGAATGGTATTAGGACTATACAGGATTAGTGATGTGTTCAGAGACAAAAGATCGGTGACCGGATCAGTACTACTGTATACAGGATCAGTACTACTGTATACAGGATCAGTACTACTGTATACAGGATCAGTACTACTGTATACAGGATCAGTACTACTGTATACACGATCAGTACTACTGTATACATGATCAGTACTACTGTATACGGGATCAGTACTACTGTATACAGGATCAGTACTACTGTATACAGGAGCAGTACTACTGTATACTGGATCAGTACTACTGTTAACACAATCAGTACTACTGTATACACAATCAGTACTACTGTATACACGATCAGTACTTCTGTATACAGGATCAGTACTACTGTATACACAATCAGTACTACTGTATACTGGATCAGTACTGCTGTAAACACGATCAGTACTACTGTATACAGGATCAGTGCTACTGTATACAGGATCAGTACTACTGTACACTGGATCAGTACTACTGTATACACGATCAGTATTACTGTATACACGATCAGTACTACTGTATACACGATCAGTACTACTGTATACGGGGTCAGTACTACTGTATACATGATTAGTACTACTGAATACAGGATCAGTACTACTGTATACACAATCAGTACTACTGTATACACGATCAGTACTACTGTATACGGGATCAGAACTACTGTATACGGGATAAGTACTACTGTATACACGATCAGTACTACTGTATACACGATCAGTACTACTGTATACAGGATCAGTACTACTGTATACACAATCAGTACTACTGTATACACGATCAGGACTACTGTATACGGGATCAGAACTACTGTATACGGGATAAGTACTACTGTATACACGATCAGTACTACTGTATACGGGATCAGTACTACTGTACACTGGATCAGTACTACTGTATACACAATCAGTACTACTGTACACTGGATCAGTACTACTGGATACATGATCAGTACTACTGTATACAGGATCAGTACTACTGTATACACAATCAGTACTACTGTATACGGGATCAGTACTACTGTATACACAATCAGTACTACTGTATACTGGATCAGTACTACTGTATACACGATCAGTACTACTGTATACAGGATCAGTACTATTGAATACAGGATCAGTACTACTGTACACTGGATCAGTACTACTGTATACACGATCAGTACTACTGTATACACGATCAGTACTACTGTATACGGGGTCAGTACTACTGTATACACGATTAGTACTACTGTATACAGGATCAGTACTACTGTATACACGATCAGTACTACTGTATACTGGATCAGTACGACTGTATACACAATCAGTACTATTGTATACACGATCAGTACTAGTTTATACACGATCAGTACTACTGTATACACGATCAGTACTACTGTATATGGGGTCAGTACTACTGTATACACGATTAGTACTACTGTATACGGGATCAGTACTACTGTATACGGGATCAGTACTACTGTATACTGGATCAGTACTACTGTATACGGGATCAGTACTGCTGTATACGGGATCAGTCCTACTGTACGCAGGATCAGTACTACTGTTTACTGTATCAGTACTACTGTACACTTGATCAGTACTACTGTATACGGGATCAGTACTACTGTATATGGGATCAGTACTACTGTATACAGGATCAGTACTACTGTATACCAGGGAAATGTCCTTTACACCTTTGTTATGATGACAGTAAATATTTGTTCACAGCATACCATATACATGTATAGTCATTACATGTGAAAGCTGTAATTCACACAGAGTAAATACCAGGTATGGATATTTATGTGAAGCGTACAGGTTTTATTTGGTGAAAATTTCCTAGTATATAATGATTTTAATCCCTTTATTGCTACTAAATACAGACTGTTTGTGTGGTACAGACTGAGTCAGTAGATGTAGACCTGTTATACAGTAAAACCTACTGCCGCAATGATATAATCTTCTGGCTGTAGTTACGGCTGTGTGTCAGGGGTAGAGCTGTTATACAGTAAAACCTACTGCAGCAATTTTATAATCTTCTGGCTGTAGTTACGGCTGTGTGTCAGGGGTAGAGCTTTTATACAGTAAAACCTACTGCAGCAATTTTATAATCTTCTGGCTGTAGTTACGGCTGTGTGTCAGGGGGAGAGCTGTTATACAGTAAAACCTACTGCCGCAATGTTATAATCCTCTGGCTGTAGTTACGGCTGTGTGTCAGGGGTAGCCCTGTTATACAGTAAAACCTACTGCCGCAATGTTATAATCCTCTGGCTGTAGTTAGGGCTGTGTGTCAGGGGTAGACCTGTTATACAGTAAAACCTACTGCCGCAATGATATAATCTTCTGGCTGTAGTTACGGCTGTGTGTCAGGGGGAGAGCTGTTATACAGTAAAACCTACTGTAGCAATGTTATAATCCTCTGGCTGTAGTTACGGCTGTGTGTCAGGGGTAGACCTGTTATACAGTAAAACCTACTGCCGCAATGATATAATCTTCTGGCTGTAGTTACGGCTGTGTGTCAGGGGTAGCCCTGTTATACAGTAAAACCTACTGCCGCAATGTTATAATCCTCTGGCTGTAGTTACGGCTGTGTGTCAGGGGTAGACCTGTTATACAGTAAAACCTACTGCCGCAATGATATAATTTTCTGGCTGTAGTTACGGCTGTGTGTCAGGGGTAGACCTGTTATACAGTAAAACCTACTGCCGCAATGATATAATTTTCTGGCTGTAGTTACGGCTGTGTGTCAGGGGTAGACCTGTTATACAGTAAAACCTACTGCCGCAATGATATAATTTTCTGGCTGTAGTTACGGCTGTGTGTCAGGGGTAGCCCTGTTATACAGTAAAACCTACTGCCGCAATGTTATAATCCTCTGGCTGTAGTTAGGGCTGTGTGTCAGGGGTAAACCTGTTATACAGTAAAACCTACTGTAGCAATGTTATAATCCTCTGGCTGTAGTTACGGCTGTGTGTCAGGGGGAGACCTGTTATACAGAAAAACCTACTGTAGCAATGTTATAATCTTCTGGCTGTAGTTATGGCTGTGTGTCAGGGGTAGAGCTGTTATACAGTGAAACCTACTGTAGCAATGTTATAATCTTCTGGCTGTAGTTAGGGCTGTGTGTCAGGGGTAGACCTGTTATACAGTAAAACCTACTGCCGCAATGTTATAATCTTCTGGCTGTAGTTACGGCTGTGTGTCAGGGGTAAAGCTGGCGGCTCTATAAATGTCCACTTCTTTCTTGCTGGATCTTCCTCGATGGCACAAAGACAGCAGTATGGCACTTTAGGCAGGATCTGTTTATAGTCATTTAGGTTTCGAGCTCCTCTTCCCACTAACAGTCTTGTACTCAGTTCCAGCGTTCCCGCATGTCCAACAAATAACAGATTCCCACCTAGAACACATCAAACACAGCCAATCAGGGACACTCAAACCAACGTCCATCTTATACAGTTTTTATGAAACAAGCTTCAACAGATACCCTAAAAGATGCATGGAATAAAAACATCTGGATCTTCTCACCATTGTGTGATAAATACCTGCTGTAGATTATTGTTAGGTATTATAGCTGCAGTTACTTCCCTTTAACAGAATCAGTAGAATGGTAGTCTCCTGTTTGTGTTGACACTGATCAATAACAATCACTAAAATGCTTTACTTTTCAAAACTCCCATCATGATCAAATATATAAAATAAAAAAGAAATTAAACAAGAGGCACAAAGGGCTTGTATCGCTCACCTGGATATCTAAGCAATCATGGTAAAATATTCTCCAAATGAGTTATAAGGGAATATGCCAGACCCCAAGGCCAATCCTTGTAGCATATCTGTATTAGATTTTTCATGCCCAGCAATTTTATGTATGGTTATGGGGTGGGGATCTCAACTGTTTCCAAGCTGTGATTCAGAAATTAGGTCCCTAGGGTTGTTGCCAGACCCCAGGATCAATTCTAATAACATGACTGCATTTGTCTCTTTTTGCCCAGCATTTGTATATATAGTTTTGGGGATGGGATCTCAACCGTTTCCAAGTTATGACCAAGGGATTAAGTCTGCAAGGGTGGGACAGACCCTGGAGTCAATTCTAATATCATGATTGAATTCGTCTCTTAATGCCCAACAATTGTATATATATAGTTTTAGGGTGGGGATCTTAACGATTTCAAAGTTATGACCCAGGGGTAAAGTCTCCAAGGGTGGGGTAGTCCCCAAGGCCATCCTGGAAGCATATGTGCATTCATCTCTTTATACTCAGCAATTGTATATATGGTTATAGGGTGGGGATCTCAACTGTTTCTAAGCTGTGACTAAGAAACTAGGTCCCAAGGGGTTTGGTCAGACCCCAGGGTCTATTCTAATATCATGACTGCATTCGTCTCTTTATGCCAAACATTTGTATATATAGTTTTGGGGTGTGGATCTCAACCATTTCAAAGTTATGACCCAGGGACTATGTCTTCAAGGGTGGGGCCAGACCCTAGGGCCATCCTGGAAGCAAATGTCCATTCTTCTCTTTATACTCAGCAATTGTATATATGGTTATATGGTGGGGATCTCAACCATTTCCAAGTAATAAACTTTTTTTGGCCCCACCCCTTAGCCCGGGGGGTTAGCCCCACCATTTATACAATTTTGAATCCCTGCCTACAATGAAAGCTTCCAACTAAATAGGATCGATATCCATGGCATAGTTCTACAAAAGAAGTCGTTTATAGCAATATAGCCAAATTGCCCCCTTTTGACCCTGCCCCTCAGCCCCCTGGGAGGTCAACCACACCATTTGTACAATTTTGAATCCCTACCTCCCATGAATGCTTTTGATCAAATATGATTGATATCCAGTGCATAGTTCTACAGAAGAAGTTGCTTGTAGCAATAAAGCCGAATTGCCCCCTTTTGGCCCCGACTCTAAGCTCCCTGGAGGGTCAGCCCCACCATTTGTACATTTTGAATCATCACTAACTAGGGATGCTTCCAGTCAAGTATGGTTGACACCCATCACTTAGTTCCAGAGAAGAAGTCGCTTAAAGCAGTATAGCTAAATAACCTTTTTTGGCCCTGCCCCTCAGCCCCCTGGGAGGTAAGCCACACCATTTGTACAATTTTGAATCCCCACCATCTAGGGATGCTTCCAGTCAAATTTTGTTGAAATCCAATAAGTGGTTAAGAAGAAGAAGTCGTTTAAAGAAATTGTTGACGTACGGACAGACGACGGACGACGGATGGACGCCACGGCATGGCATAAGCTCACCTTGGTCCTTCAGACCAGGTGAGCTAATAAAAATCAATTGTGTCTTTTTTTCAATTTCTCACTCTTTTTTATTGAAACTTGAAACAATGTGTCCTGTTTGTTGTTTTCCATTGATCTACTTTTACTACAGTATTACATACCAGTTATGATTGAATGAGGGATTATATTTGACTCAGAAGGATTTTACTGAGGGAGTCGTGAGAGGCCAGACATTATGTAATCTAAAGTATTCAGGTATCAGAGTACAGTAGAAATGACTTGACCCTAAAAATAAAGGGCATGTCTCGGATAAACATGGATAGCGGATTCATCCTGCACAACACACCTACATATATATATATATTTATAAACTACATTTTGAATACATCTATTTTTGAAAGAATGATTTTTTTTTTCAAAAAGTGATTTCCCCAGATTTGGGACTTGTGAAAACCATGGTTACCACATCAAAAAACGCCAAAAAATGCAAAAAAATATGATTTTTACCCCAAAATTTGACCCACGCAAGTAGTATTTTTTTTCTTAAAACCTGTCTTAAATTAAATATCACCTTCTCAGAAACAGAAATACTCATGTTTTAGCATTAGGTCGTTCAACTGGATTTTTCACGATATTTACACATGACAAAAATAGACTACATGAAAAGCTAACTTTTGTTGTGTAGACACAGATTTGTAAATGGCCAAAAATGTAGTCTCAAGCCAAATTCAATTTTTTTTTTTTTAAATGTGAAGCCCACATAGTCCAATTCATCATGTATATGCTAATTTTAGAGCTGATTTTTTAAAAAAGTTTTAATACATGTAATACTACAAAAATATCCCCATGGCCACCGTACCTGCTACCTCAGGGACTTAAGGCAACTGTTACCTGTAACATTGATAACGACAGGTACCAATGTAGTCAGTGTTACAAACAAGCTTTTCAGGCTGGCTCTTACTCCCTTGTTTACAAGCTGCCTGATCATCTGATCAAATCCTTGCTTTTCCAAATGGCTGTCTTGTACACTGCCCTCAGGCAGCCCCCTTCCCTTATACATTACTCGACTTCTGATCAGAATAGTCAAATACAGGTATGAACTACTTTTAGTACTTGAGCTCCAATTTTGCTGTAAATAACTTACCTTCTAGTTCGTGGTTTTTGAGGATCTGTTTGGAAGTCTCGGTCGACCGGGCATATAACACCTCCACTGGTTCATCTTCCTGGAGTTTCTCTCTGGGGTATTGTGGCACATAGGTTGTATCCACAGGGTAGCCATGCTGCAAGAGTTCGGAGGGTGACATCCACCGCGGGACACCTGCCTGGTACCCTGTCCACTCGTACAGGCCCGGCTCGATTCTCAACTTCCATGGTAAATTAAACACTAAAAGCACAGGTAAGTGGACATTTTTACAAAATTTGATAGAGGACATTTTATTGTCAAAGGAGTATCATTTTTAATTCTTATCATATTTTTCATGATATGATAATTTCTCATGAATTTATTTTTTACATCTGGTTTGTGAAATTTGTAGTTGCCATATACATCACTCACATAAATACGATATCATACCTTCACATACCAGATAAATACGATATCATACCTTCACATACCAGATAAATACGATATCATACCTCAACAAATTAGATAAATACGATATCATACCTCCACAAATTAGATAAATACGATATCATACCTTCACATACCAGACAAGAGGCCCAATGGGCCTGAATCGCTCACCTGGTATTAATCTCACACTTGTAATCTTAAAAGTGGACTAAAATGTAGCTACAGGAAGAATA
Organism: Mizuhopecten yessoensis; assembly: GCF_002113885.1. Lineage (NCBI taxonomy): Eukaryota > Metazoa > Mollusca > Bivalvia > Pectinida > Pectinidae > Mizuhopecten > Mizuhopecten yessoensis. Next base: position 147,210 of record NW_018407560.1, read on the forward strand.
TCAGTGTTTGATTCATAAGAGCCTATTAAAAGATTTAAACATGACGCCTGTGACCTTGAATGTCGAACAAGGACATTAGGTTGAACAGAGTTTAAAGTCTTCCAACCCAGCATGCTTTTGGCAAAATATCATAACCCTGGACCTATTGGTTATACAGAACAAGTCATTTAAAGATTTAAACATATATTGACCACTGTGACCTTGAATATGGGCGAAGGTCATTCATTTTGACAAAATTGGTAGCCCTTCATCCCAGCCTGTTAATGACCAAATATCATCGGCCCCTGTGACCTTGAATATATGTAAAGGTCATTCATTTGAATAAAACTTGGTAGCCCTTCATCCTGGCATGTTACTGGCCAAATATCATTATCCTAGGCTCCTTAGTTATTCAGAAGAAGTTGTTTAAAGATTTGTTAAGACAATTGACCCCTGTGACCTTGAAAATGAACGAAGGTCATTCATTTGAACAAACTTGGTAGCCCTTAATCACAGCATGCTACCGGCCAAATATCGTAACCCTATGCCTCTTAGTTATTCAAAAGAAGTTGTTTAAAGGTTTTTAACATTTTTGACCCCTATGACCTTGAATATAAGTCAAGGTCATTCTTTTGAACAAAAAAAAGGCAGCCCTTTATCACAGCATGCTAATGGCAAAATACCTTAACCCTAGGCCTCTTAGTTATTCAGAAGAAGTTGTTTAAAGGTTTTTAACATATTTGACCCATGTGACCTTGAATATAAGTCAAGGTCATTCATTTGAACAAACTTGGTAGCCTTTAATCACAGCATGCTACTGGCCAAATAGCATCATCCTAGGCCTTTTGGTTATTGAGAAGAAGTTGTTTAAAGGTTTTTAACATATTTGACCCCTGTGACCTTGAATATAAGTAAATGTCATTCATTTGAACAAACTTGGTAGCCCTTCATTCTAGCATGTTCGGGCCAGGTGAGCTAATAAATACAATATCATACCTTCACATACCAGATAAATACGATATCATACCTCAACAAATTACATAAATACGATATCATACCTTCACATACCAGATAAATACGATATCATACCCCAACAAATTAGATAAATACGATATCACACCTTCACATACCAGATAAATACGATATCATACCTCAACAAATCAGATAAATACGATATCATACCTCCACAAATTAGATAAATATGATATCATACCTTCACATACCAGATAAATATGATATCATACCTTCACATACCAGGTAAATATGATATCATACCTCCACAAATTAGATAAATATGATATCATACCTCCACAAATTGGATAAATCAATATCATACCTCCACAAATTAGATAAATATGATATCATACTACCACAAACTAGATGAATAAAACATGACTTAGTTCATTGTAAAAGTTCTATGTTTAGGTTAGGTGAGTTAAGTCACATTTTACTTGTTACAGGATATCAGTCCAACCCAGGATTCCTGTATTGTTACAGGATATCAGTCAAACCCAGGATTCCTGTATTGTTACAGGATATTAGTCAAACCCAGGATTCCTGTATTGCCAGATGTCAGAAAAGTCAGGTTTTGCTGTAATACAGGATGGAAGTGAAGTCATGTGTCATCTATTGGAAAGTAAGGTGGCTGGATCATCTACTGGGAAGTAAGGTGGCTGGATTTTCTACTGGAAACGAATGTGGCTGGATTATCTACTGGGAATTAGGGTGGCTAAATTATCTACTGGGAATAAAGGTTGCTGGATTATCTACTGGGAATTAAGGTTGCTGGATTATCTACTGGGAATTAAGGTGGCTGTTCCAAAATACAGTTTAAAGTGTAGACTGTGCCAATATAGATTTTTCATGAGAAGGGTAATATTTCACTCGGGGGAAATTCCAAGAATATAGTATGATACACATGAAAAGCTGACCTTTGAAGATCTCTGTGGCAGTTTGTACACATCGCAGGGAGGGGGAACAATATATACAGAACACTGTCACTCCGCTCTCCAGCAGGTTCTCCGCTGAAACATAAATTACACTTTATTACCAGAACTTTCATCAGAAACACAAATTTGGCCATTACTTATACTTATGGTGTACTTATATATTCACCTCTGTGATGCGCCAGATCCCACTAAACTTAAACTATGTCTGTTAGGTCTTACACACTAACAAGTCAAATGTAAAGTCCCTCACCGCTTACACCAAACACACTGAATTTATACTTTAGATGTAAGGTCTCTATCTCCTTACACCAAACACACTGAACTTATACTTCAGATGTAAGGTCTCTATCTCCTTACACCAAACACACTGAATTTATACTTTAGATGTAAGGTCTCTATCTCCTTACACCAAACACACTGAACTTATACTTTAGATGTAAGGTCTCTATCTCCTTACACCAAACACACTGAACTTATACTTTAGATGTAAGGTCTCTATCTCCTTACACCAAACACACTGAACTTATACTTTAGATGTAAGGTCTCTATCTCCTTACACCAAACACACTGAACTTATACTTTAGATGTAAGGTCTCTATCTCCTTACACCAAACACACTGAACTTATACTTTAGATGTAAGGTCTCTATCTCCTTACACCAAACACACTGAACTTATACTTTAGATGTAAGGTCTCTATCTCCTTACACCAAACACACTGAACTTATACTTTAGATGTAAGGTCTCTATCTCCTTACACCAAACACACTGAACTTATACTTTAGATGTAAGGTCTCTATCTCCTTACACCAAACACACTGAACTTATACTTTAGATGTAAGGTCTCTATCTCCTTACACCAAACACACTGAACTTATACTTTAGATGTAAGGTCTCTATCTCCTTACACCAAACACACTGAACTTATACTTTAGATGTAAGGTCTCTATCTCCTTACACCAAACACACTGAACTTATACTTTAGATGTAAGGTCTCTATCTCCTTACACCAAACACACTGAACTTATACTTTAGATGTAAGGTCTCTATCTCCTTACACCAAACACACTGAACTTATACTTTAGATGTAAGGTCTCTATCTCCTTACACCAAACACACTGAACTTATACTTTAGATGTAAGGTCTCTATCTCCTTACACCAAACACACTGAACTTATACTTTAGATGTAAGGTCTCTATCTCCTTACACCAAACACACTGAACTTATACTTTAGATGTAAGGTCTCTATCTCCTTACACCAAACACACTGAACTTATACTTTAGATGTAAGGTCTCTATCTCCTTACACCAAACACACTGAACTTATACTTTAGATGTAAGGTCTCTATCTCCTTACACCAAACACACTGAACTTATACTTTAGATGTAAGGTCTCTATCTCCTTACACCAAACACACTGAACTTATACTTTAGATGTAAGGTCTCTATCTCCTTACACCAAACACACTGAACTTATACTTTAGATGTAAGGTCTCTATCTCCTTACACCAAACACACTGAACTTATACTTTAGATGTAAGGTCTCTATCTCCTTACACCAAACACACTGAACTTATACTTTAGATGTAAGGTCTCTATCTCCTTACACCAAACACACTGAACTTATACTTTAGATGTAAGGTCTCTATCTCCTTACACCAAACACACTGAACTTATACTTTAGATGTAAGGTCTCTATCTCCTTACACCAAACACACTGAACTTATACTTTAGATGTAAGGTCTCTATCTCCTTACACCAAACACACTGAACTTATACTTTAGATGTAAGGTCTCTATCTCCTTACACCAAACACACTGAACTTATACTTTAGATGTAAGGTCTCTATCTCCTTACACCAAACACACTGAACTTATACTTTAGATGTAAGGTCTCTATCTCCTTACACCAAACACACTGAACTTATACTTTAGATGTAAGGTCTCTATCTCCTTACACCAAACACACTGAACTTATACTTTAGATGTAAGGTCTCTATCTCCTTACACCAAACACACTGAACTTATACTTTAGATGTAAGGTCTCTATCTCCTTACACCAAACACACTGAACTTATACTTTAGATGTTAGGTCTGCTGTTCCTGTCACCATGCAAACACACTGAACTTATACTTTAGATGTTAGGTCTGCTGTTCCTGTCACCAAACCAACATAACCACTACTTCGGACTCCTCCATGTATATTTACCTGTAAGTTTAGCTTGATAGTGACCTATGACAGTGAGGGGTGGGTCTTTGATATATTCCAGGTGTGTTTTCCTTTTTGGCAGTTCCCTGAGTAAATTCAAATTGTTCCTTTTGTAGTTACCTGAAAGCAAGTCATCTAAGGTAAACATTGGTCTTTGAATCAAATGATAACTATAATTTTTTCAATAAATAATAGCGTAACAGCATATAGTATATATTGCATATAAGAGCACAGAAACAGGGGTACAGTCCTGTAGGTTAGCCAGATAACATTGAAGGGGTGATCACGACTGGGCGTCAGAAATGAAATCATTTGTTCTCTTTGTGGTAGCCCACCCCCCCTCCCCTCATCACTAATCAGAAATTTTCATTGTAAACTTATATCATTTTAACAGCCTAGTACTTTAAAAGCTATTTTGGCATGTAAAAAAATATGTTTAGATGGCAGGGCGGTTTAAAATGATGAAAGTAAAAAATATTTAGAAACTTTCTTTAAACTTAGGTAATATGTATTTTAGTATAACAATGTTGGTATTTTAGTTTAACAATGTTGGTATTTAACAATGTTGCTATTTTAGTATATCAATGTTGGTATTTTAGTATAACAATGTTGGTATTTTAGTATAACACTGTTGGTATTTAAGTATAACAATGTTGGTATTTTAGTTTAACAATGTTGCTATTTTAGTATATCAATGTTGGTATTTTAGTATAACAATGTTGGTATTTTAGTATAACACTGTTGGTATTTAAGTATAACAATGATGGAATTTTAGTTTAACAATGTTGCTATTTTAGTATAACAATGTTGGTATTTTAGTATAACAATGTTTGTATTTTAGTATAACACTGTTGGTATTTTAGTATAACAATGTTGGTATTTTAGTATAACAATGCTGGTATTTTAGTTTAACAATGTTAGTATTTTAGTTTAACAATGTTGGTATTTTAGTATAACAATGTTGGTATTTTAGTATAACAATGTTGGTATTTTAGTATAACAATGTTGGTATTTTAGTATAACAATGTTGGTATTTTAGTATAACAATGTTGGTATTTTAGTATAACAATGTTGGTATTTTAGTATAACAATGTTGGTATTTTAGTATAACAATGTTGGTATTTTAGTATAACAATGTTGGTATTTTAGTATAACAATGTTGGTATTTTAGTATAACAATGTTGGTATTTTAGTATAACAATGTTGGTATTTTAGTATAACAATGTTGGTATTTTAGTATAACAATGTTGGTATTTTAGTATAACAATGTTGGTATTTTAGTATAACAATGTTGGTATTTTAGTATAACAATGTTGGTATTTTAGTATAACAATGTTGGTATTTTAGTATAACAATGTTGGTATTTTAGTATAACAATGTTGGTATTTTAGTATAACAATGTTGGTATTTTAGTATAACAATGTTGGTATTTTAGTATAACAATGTTGGTATTTTAGTATAACAATGTTGGTATTTTAGTATAACAATGTTGGTATTTTAGTATAACAATGTTGGTATTTTAGTATAACAATGTTGGTATTTTAGTATAACAATGTTGGTATTTTAGTATAACAATGTTGGTATTTTAGTATAACAATGTTGGTATTTTAGTATAACAATGTTGGTATTTTAGTATAACAATGTTGGTATTTTAGTATAACAATGTTGGTATTTTAGTATAACAATGTTGGTATTTCAGTATAACAATGTTGGTATTTTAGTATAACAATGTTGGTATTTTAGTTTAACAATGTTGGTATTTCAGTATAACAATGTTGATATCTTGGCTCCCACCATTGTACCATCTTCATTACTCCTATGTTAGTTTGATCTTTTCTCTTCTTTTCTCTTATCTGTTTGATCAGTTAGCCTGTCCCCCATCTTAATCAGTCTTTTGATCAACCTCAAAAGTTAACATGCACAACAATTTGAGAAAGATCCCTCCAGTACTTTCTGATAAATAGTGCTAACAAACTTTAACTTTATGAGGAACCTTCATGTAAAATTTGAGAAAGATCCCTCCAGTACTTTCTGATAAATAGCGCTAACAAACTTAAACTTTATGGGGAACTTTCATGTGAAATTTGAGAAAGATCCCTCCAGTACTTTCTGATAAATAGCGCTAACAATCTTTAACTCTCAAATTAGGGACAGCTGGCCGTCGGCCATCTTGGTACTTTCTAAGAAATAGCGCTAACAAGAATTGTTTAAGGACGGACAGAATGACGGACGGAATGGCAGAATGACCGACAGACAGACGATTGATCACAGACGCAGGGTGATTCGAATAGCCCACCATCTGATGATCATGGTGTGAGGATGATGGTGTGAGGATGATAGTGTGAGGATGATGGTGTGAGGATGATGGTGTGAGGATGATAGTGTGAGGATGATGGTGTGAGGATGATAGTGTGAGGATGATGGTGTGAGGATGATGGTGTGAGGATGATAGTGTGAGGATGATGGTGTGAGGATGATGGTGTGAGGATGATAGTGTGAGGATGATGGTGTGAGGAGTGTGAGGATGATGGTGTGAGGATGATGGTGTGAGGATGATAGTGTGAGGATGATGGTGTGAGGAGTGTGAGGATGATGGTGTGAGGATGATGGTGTGAGGATGATAGTGTGAGGATGATGGTGTGAGGAGTGTGAGGATGATGGTGTGAGGATGATGGTGTGAGGATGATAGTGTGAGGATGATGGTGTGAGGATGATAGTGTGAGGATGATGGTGTGAGGATGATGGTGTGAGGATGATAGTGTGAGGATGATGGTGTGAGGATGATAGTGTGAGGATGATGGTGTGAGGATGATGGTGTGAGGATGATGGTGTGAGGATGATGGTGTGAGGATGATGGTGTGAGGAGTGTGAGGATGATGGTGTGAGGATGATGGTGTGAGGATGATAGTGTGAGGATGATGGTGTGAGGATGATGGTGTGAGGATGATAGTGTGAGGATGATGGTGTGAGGATGATAGTGTGAGGATGATGGTGTGAGGATGATAGTGTGAGGATGATGGTGTGAGGATGATGGTGTGAGGATGATGGTGTGAGGATGATGGTGTGAGGATGATGGTGTGAGGATGATGGTGTGAGGATGATGGTGTGAGGATGATGGTGTGAGGATGATGGTGTGAGGAGTGTGAGGATGATGGTGTGAGGATGTGAGGATGTGAGGATGTGAGGATGATGGTGTGCAGATTATGGTGTGAGGATGATGGTGTGAGGATGATGGTGTGAGGATGATGGTGTGAGGATGATGGTGTGAGGATGATGGTGTGAGGATGATGGTGTGAGGAGTGTGAGGATGATGGTGTGAGGATGATGATGTGAGGAGTGTGAAAGGTTACACTTACCTTCCTCATCAAAACACATGTCAAACCAGTCCTTTCCCACAGTAAAATCTACCCGCTCGCCGTGTCTCACTACAAACAGTTTGCGTGGTTCACAGCGGTCTGGTTCTGATAATGGGGATCTCTTCTTCACCTAGCAATCAAATATGACATGTTAACTCTTGTTGTATTACCATATGGTTTTGGAAATATTTATTGTTCTGTGTATCTTTCAAATTCTTGTCTAGGGCAAGGTATCACTAAGCACTAACATTTTAATAATGGTTCTCACTTGAACATGTCTATCATCCTATCAATCTTAAGGTTACTTCTAAACATAAATATTTTACTACTTCAGTCATTTAGATTATATAATACTGTCACATGTACAGAATGCTAACCAAATCATGTCAGATGTACAGAATGCTAAACAAATCATGTCAGATGCACAGAATGCTAACCAACTCATGTCAGATGTAGAGAATGCTAACCAAATCATGTCACATGTACAGAATGCTAACCAAACCATGTCAGATGTACAGAATGCTAACCAAATTATGTCAGATGTACAGAATGCTAACCAAACCATGTCAGATGTACAGAATGCTAAACAAATCATGTCAGATGCACAGAATGCTAACCAAATCATGTCAGATGTACAAAATGCTAATCAAATCATGTCAGATGTACAGAACTGCTAACCAAATCATGTTGCTTTTCAAAATGAAAATTTAAAAAATCCTAATAAATTAAATGCATTATATATCAGGATCTGGTCCTTTCAGTTTTTAAGGAAAAGCCATTCAAAGAAGATAATTTAGCAACAGACAACTGCAGGTACTGCACCTAAACATAAGCTGGCACTGCACCTAAATATAAGCTGGCACTACACCTAAACATAAGCTGGCACTACACCTAAATATAAGCTGGCACGACACCTAAACATAAGCTGGCACGACACCTAAACATAAGCTGGCACAACACCTAAACATAAGCTGGCACTGTACCTAAACATAGCCTGGCACTACACCTAATCATAAGCTGGCACTGCACCAAAATATAAGCTGGCACTGTACCTAAACATAGCCTGGCACGACACCTAAACATAAGCTGGCACTGTACCTAGACATAGCCTGGCACGACACCTAAACATAAGCTGGCACTGTACCAAAACATAGCCTGGCACTGCACCTAAACATAAGCTGGCATGACAACTAAACATAAGCTGGCACTGTACCTTAACATAGCCTGGCACTACACCTAAACATAAGCTGGCACTGTACCAAAACATAGCCTGGCACTACACCTAAACATAAGCTGGCACTGCACCTAAATATAAGTTGGCACAATACCTAAACATAAGCTGGCACTGCACCTAAACATAAGCTGGCACGACACCTAAACATAAGCTGGCACTGTACCTAAACATAGCCTGGCACGATACCTAAACTTAAGCTGGCACTGCACATAAACATAAGCTGGCACTACACCTAAACATAAGTATCTAGTGGGACCGTAAACAAACCTGTGCGTATCTAGTGGGACCATAAACAAACCTGTGCGTATCTAGTGAGACCTTAAACAAACCCGTGCGTATCTAGTGGGACCGTAAACAAACCTTGGCACAACACCTAAACATAAGCTGGCACTACACCTAAACATAAGCTGGCACTGTACCAAAACATAGCCTGGCACGATACCTATACATAAGCTGGCACTGTACCTAGACATAGCCTGGCACGATACCTATACATAAGCTGGCACTGTACCAAAACATAGCCTGGCACGATACCTATACATAAGCTGGCACTGCACATAAACATAAGCTGGCACTGTACCTAGACATAGCCTGGCACGATACCTAAACTTAAGCTGCCACTGCACATAAACATAAGCTGGCACTGTACCAAAACATAGCCTGGCACGATACCTAAACTTAAGCTGCCACTGCACATAAACATAAGCTGGCACTGTACCAAAACATAGCCTGGCACGATACCTATACATAAGCTGGCACTGTACCTAGACATAGCCTGGCACGACACCTAAACAAAAGCTGGCACTGTACCTAGACATAGCCTGGCACGATACCTAAACTTAAGCTGCCACTGCACATAAACATAAGCTGGCACTGTACCAAAACATAGCCTGGCACGACACCTAAACAAAAGCTGGCACTGTACCTAAACATAGCCTGGCACGACACCTAAACAAAAGCTGGCACTGTACCTAAACATAGCCTGGCACGATACCTAAACATAAGCTGGCACTACACCTAAACATAAGTATCTAGTGGGACCATAAACAACCCTGTGCGTGTAAACTAACCTGTGCGTATCTAGTGGGACCGTAAACAAACCTGTGCGTATCCTTTATTGTCATGCCACAGATTGTCGTAGGTATCATCCAGGACCTCCAAGGTAAACCCATTACTTTGAAGAATGATGGGCGTGGCTCCCTGAGGGATAAGAGGTGTGGTCCCATGAGGGATAGAGGGGTTTGCACCTTTAGGGTAAGTTGGTGTGGCTCCCAAAGAGACGAGAGGTGTAGCATCCTGGGTAATGAGGGGTGGTACTCCTTTTGGATTGATGGGTGTGGCCCCCTGATGGAGCTCTACCATAGCCTCCATAGGTAAAGACCTGCGATAGAAATAACAGAAATGAAACAGAAATGAAACAAAGAATTGATAATGCCTATATTACTTACATACTTTATAATACTTTTAAGTACGATTTCCTTTAACAGTTTGATCTTGTGCTATTAAAGTCTAAAGGTCAAATATGATGTCTACAGAAACTGTCTTCCCAAAATGTCAGTTCTCTCTGTAAATGTACTTTTGTGTATGCTGTACATATATTTTCACAAGATGTAAATAGAGAATTTGTCAAAATACACAGTACAGACTTTACTAGAAATAACTGGGTTTTTTTTTAAGATGGCTTGGTCAGAGCTAATATTTCTGTGATAATCAAATGTTCATGGAATGATGTACAGCAGTTTTGGGGTAGCTAACCCTATTGTGGTAAAGACAGTGGTGTTGGGGTAGCTAACCCTATTGTGGTAAAGACAGTGGTGTTGGGGTAGCTAATCCTATTGTGGTAAAGACAGTGGTGTAGGGGTAGCTATCCCTATTATGGTAAAGACAGTGGTGTTGGGGTAGCTAACCCTATTGTGGTAAAGACAGTGGTGTTGGGATAGCTATCCCTATTGTGATAAAGACAGTGGTGTTGGGGTAGCTAACCCTATTGTGGTAAAGACAGTGGTGTTGGGGTAGCTAACCCTACTGTGGTAAAGACAGTGTTGTTGGGGTAGCTAACCCTATTGTGGTAAAGACAGTGTTGTTGGGGTAGCTAACCCTATTGTGGTAAAGACAGTGATGTTAGGGTAGCTAACCCTATTGTGGTAAAGACAGTGGTGTTGAGGTAGCTATCCCTATTGTGGTAAAGACAGTGGTGTTGGTGACACCTCATTGTCTCTACAGTTTTGGCAGGGGAATAACATACCTGTGTAACGTCCAGGTACGGGTGTCGGCGGTCCTCTGTGTGTAGGTTCCCGGGAAGTATCCAGAGTTTCCAGTTAGCCATGATATTCCTTTATACCAGCCATCCTTACTCTCCTGGATCTCTGAGGGCTCCACATACACAAAGTCCCCATCAATTAACTCCAACTCGTCTCCATGCTGTGTGGTGTACGCTTTCAAAACCTTACGCACCTAATTTAATGAAACATATGTATACTCAGTTCACAAGAAAAGCGGTAATATATCGGAGCCCCTGTGGTTACAGGGATAGCGGTCATATATTCTGAGTCCCTGTCATTACAGGAATAGCAGTCATACATCAGAGCCCCTGTGATAACAGGAATAGTGTCATATATAGGGGCCCCTGTGATTAGAGGAATATCGGTCATATATCGGAGCCCTTGTGATTACAGGAATAGCGGTCATATATCAGAGCCCCTGTGATTAGAGGAATAGCGGTCATATATCAGGGCCCCTGTGATAACAGGAATAGTGGTCATATATCAGGGCCCCTGTGATTAGAGGAATAGCGGTCATATATTGGAGCCCCTGTGATTACAGGAATAACGGTCATATATCGGAGCCCCTGTGATTAGAGGAATAGCGATCATATATCGGAGCCCCTGTGATAACAGGAATAGCGGTCATATATCGGAGCCCCTGTGATTAGAGGAATTATGTCATATATTGGAGCCCCTGTGATTAGAGGAATAGCGGTCATATATCCGAGCCCCTGTGATTACAGGAATAGCGGTCATATATTCGGAGCCCATGTGACTACAGGAATAGCCGTCATATATCGGAGCCCCTGTGATTAGAGGAATAGCGGTCATATATCAGAGCCCCTGTGATTACAGGAATAGCGGTCATATATTCGGAGCCCATGTGATTACAGGAATAGCCGTCATATATCGGAGCCCCTATGATTACAGGAATAGCGGTCATATATCTGAGCCCCTATGATTAGAGGAATAGCGGTCATATATCGGAGCCCCTGTGATTACAGGAATAGCGGTCATATATCGGAGCCCCTGAGATTAGAGGAATAGCGGTCATATATCAGGGCCCCTGTGATTACAGGAATAGTGGTCATATATCGGGGCCCCTGTGATCAGAGGAATAGCGGTCATATATCGGAGCCCCTGTGATTAGAGGAATAGAGGTCATATATTGGAGCCCTGTGTGACCTTCATAGGTAACTGTCATGTGTGACCTTCAAAGCCAACTGATATTGATCAATTACACACATGTCACATGTTAGTGTCGATTCATTGTTAACATGCACCTACCAGCTAAACAACTGGAAAATTTGAAATCTGAAATCTGAAAAAAAACTTTGCGTCAAAGACGGATGACATGTGTGAATTGTCATGATTCTATTGTGTTTTAATTTGATTACATAATTGCTCACTGACCATTGATCCATGATTTTTATCAGATTTAAATAACTTTAGTCAGGAATTTGAATGTGTGGACAAGCCAATTTTCCCATCGTTACGTAAATATTTTGCAGCTTTACCTTGACCTCAAAAATATGACCTTGACCTTCATCAGGTCTTGAAAGATTCATGAAAACTTTGGTGAAAGCTGCATGCAAACCAACTGTTGACAGATGAAAAGTAAGAACATTGAGCTAGCTACCTCACAGTGTGCCCTAGTGATATCACGGGAGTAAAGTCGGAAGTCCCAGCGTACATCAGCATCAAGATTGATTTCCTTGGCCATAGTGAGCAGTTTATCATGCTGGTCGACTTGGTACTGGTAGGCCAGAGTCATATGAAGCTGTTTCTTGTGTGGTTCAAACTTTACTCCTGTAAAACAGATCAAAGAAAACATCAAATTATCTATATATAGCTGAATCCTTACCTCTTAGGAATCAAACACAAACCTTTCAACATACAGAATGACATATCTGAGGATGAAATATCTGAGGATGACATGGTTTGCACCCATCACAGATTCAGACTAACCCCTAGTTTGTACCCATCACAGATTCAGACTTACCCCTAGTTTGTACCCATCACAGATTCAGACTTACCCCTAGTTTGTACCCATCACAGATTCAGACTAACCCCTGGATTGTACCCATCACAGGTTCAGCCTTACCCTTAGTTTGTACCCATCACAGATTCAGACTTACCCCTAGTTTGTACCCATCACAGATTCAGACTAACCCCTGGATTGTACCCATCACAGGTTCAGACTTACCCCTAGTTTGTACCCATCACAGATTCAGACTTACCCCTAGTTTGTACCCATCACAGATTCAGACTAACCCCTGGATTGTACCCATCACAGGTTCAGGCTTACCCCTAGTTTGTACCCATCACAGATTCAGACTTATCCCTAGTTTGCTCCCATCACAAATTCAGATGTGCTGTCAAAGTGATTACCATGTACCCCCCTCACTTCACTAGGTGGGTGGTATAAATACAGAGGTGCTGTCAAAGTGATTACCGTATACCCCCCTCACTTCACTAGGTGGGTGGTATAAATACAGATGTACTGTCAAAGTGATTACCATGTACCCCCTCACTAGGTGGGTGATATGAATACAGACGTGCTGTCAAAGTGATTACCATATACCCCCCTCACTAGGTGGGTGGTATAAATACAGACGTGCTGTCAAAGTGATTACCATATACCCCCCTCGCTAGGTGGGTGGTATAAATACAGATGTGCTGTCAAAGTGATTACCATGTAACCCCCTCACTTCACTAGGTTGGTGGTATAAATACAGACGTGCTGTCAAAGTGATTACCATATACCCACCTCACTAGGTGGGTGGTATAAATACAGACGTACTGTCAAAGTGATAACCATGTATCCCCCTCACTAGGTGGGGGGTATAAATACAGACGTGCTGTCAAAGTGATGACCATGTACCCCCTCACTAGGTGTGTGGTATCAATACAGATGTGCTGTCAAAGTGATTACCATGTGCCCCCCTCACTAGGTGGGTGGTATGAATACAGACGTGCTGTCAAAGTGATTACCATGTACCCTCCTCACTAGGTGGGGGGTATAAATACAGACGTGCTGTCAAAGTGATTACCATATACCCACCTCACTAGGTGGGTGGTATAAATACAGATGTACTGTCAACATGATTACCATATACCCCCTTACTAGGTGGGGGGTATAAAAACAGACATACTGTCAAAGTGATAACCATGCACCCCCCTCACTAGGTGGGTGGTAAGGATACAGATGTACTGTCAAAGTGATTACCATGTCCCCCCTCACTACACTAGGTGGGTGGTATAAATACAGACATGCTGTCAAAGTGATTACCATATACCCCCTCACTACACTAGGTGGTTGGTATAAATACAGACGTGCTGTCAAAGTGATTACCATGTACCCCCTCACTAGGTGGGTGATATGAATACAGACGTGCTGTCAAAGTGATTACCATGTACCCTCCTCACTAGGTGGGTGGTATAAATACAGACGTACTGTCAAAGTGATAACCATGTATCCCCCTCACTAGGTGGGGGGTATAAATACAGATGTACTATCAAAATGATTACCATATACCCCCTTACTAGGTGTGTGGTATAAAAACAGACATACTGTCAAAGTGATAACCATGCACCCCCCTCACTAGGTGGGTGGTAAGGATACAGATGTACTGTCAAAGTGATTACCATGTCCCCCCTCACTACACTAGGTGGGTGGTATAAATACAGACATGCTGTCAAAGTGATTACCATATACCCCCTCACTACACTAGGTGGTTGGTATAAATACAGACGTGCTGTCAAAGTGATTACCATGTGCCCCCCTCACTAGGTGGGTGGTATGAATACAGACGTGCTGTCAAAGTGATTACCATGTACCCCCTCACTACACTAGGTGGGTGGTATAAATACAGACATGCTGTCAAAGTGATTACCATATACCCCCTCACTACACTAGGTGGTTGGTATAAATACAGACGTGCTGTCAAAGTGATTCCCATGTGCCCCCCTCACTAGGTGGGTGGTATGAATACAGACGTGCTGTCAAAGTGATTACCATGTCCCCCCTCACTACACTAGGTGGGTGGTATAAATACAGACATGCTGTCAAAGTGATTACCATATACCCCCTCACTACACTAGGTGGTTGGTATAAATACAGACGTGCTGTCAAAGTGATTACCATGTCCCCCCTCACTACACTAGGTGGGTGGTATAAATACAGACATGCTGTCAAAGTGATTACCATATACCCCCTCACTACACTAGGTGGTTGGTATAAATACAGACGTGCTGTCAAAGTGATAACAATGTATCCCCCTCACTAGGTGGGTGATATAAATACAGACGTGCTGTCAAAGTGATAACCATGTAGCCCCCTCACTAGGTGGGTGGTATAAATACAGATGTACTGTCAAAATGATTACCATATACCCCCTTACTAGGTGGGTGGTATAAAAACAGACATACTGTCAAAGTGATTACCATGTACCCCCCTCACTAGATGGGTGGTATAAATATGAATGTACTATCAAAGTGATTACCGTATACCCCCCTCATTAGGTGGGTGGTATAAATACAGATGTACTGTCAACATGATTACCATATACCCCCTTACTAGGTGGGGGGTATAAAAACAGACATACTGTCAAAGTGATTACCATGTACCCCCCCACTACACTAGGTGGGTGGTATAAATACAGACGTACTGTCCAAGTGATTACCATGTACCCCCTCACTACGCTAGGTGGGTGGTATAAATACAGACGTACTGTCAAAGGGATAACCATGTATCCCCCTCACTAGGTGGGTGGTATAAATATAGACATACTGGTAAAGTGATTACCATATACCCCCCTCACTAGGTGGGTGGTATCAATACAGATGTACTGTCAAAGTGATTACCATGTACCCCCTCACTACGCTAGGTGGGTGGTATAAATACAGACGTACTGTCCAAGTGATTACCATGTACCCCCTCACTACACTAGGTGGGGGGTATAAATACAGACGTACTGTCAAAGTGATAACCATGTATCCCCCTCACTGGGTGGGTGGTATAAATACAGACGTGCTGTCAAAGTGATAACAATGTATCCCCCTCACTAGGTGGGCGATATAAATACAGACGTGCTGTCAAAGTGATAACAATGTATCCCCCTCACTAGGTGGGTGATATAAATACAGACGTGCTGTCAAAGTGATAACCATATATCCCCCACACTAGGTGGGTGGTATAAATACAGACGTGCTGTCAAAGTGATTACCATGTGCCCCCCTCACTAGGTGGGTGGTATAAAAACAGACATACTGTCAAAGTGATTACCATGTACCCCCCTCACTAGGTGGGTGGTATAAAAACAGACCCCCTCACTAGATGGGTGGTATAAATATGAATGTACTATCAAAGTGATTACCGTATACCCCCCTCACTAGGTGGGTGGTATAAAAACAGACCCCCTCACTAGATGGGTGGTATAAATATGAATGTACTATCAAAGTGATTACCGTATGCCCCCCTCACTAGGTGGGTGGTATAAATACAGATGTGCTGTCAAAGTGATTACCATGTACCTCCCTACTAGGTGGGTGGTATAAATACAGATGTGCTGTCAAAGTGATTACCATGTACCCCCCTACTAGGTGGGTGGTATAAATACAGATTNAGGTGGGTGGTATAAATACAGACGTGCTGTCAAAGTGATTACCATGTACCCCCCTCACTAGGTGGGTGGTAAAAATACAGACGTACTGTCAAAGTGATTACCATGTACCCCCCTCACTAGGTGGGTGGTATAAATACAGACGTACTGTCCAAGTGATTACCATGTACCCCCTCACTACACTAGGTGGGTGGTATAAATACAGACGTACTGTCAAAGTGATTACCATGTACCCCCTCACTAGGTGGGTGGTATAAATACAGACGTACTGTCCAAGTGATTACCATGTACCCCCCTCACTAGGTGGGTGGTATAAAAACAGACATACTGTCAATGTGATAACCGTATACCCCCCTCACTAGGTGGGTGGTATAAATACCAGACAAAAAATTGACCAATCTGTTACTTAAGTGTTCACTGAGAGCTAAGATTATTTTTTTTCTGTGAAATATATCATATTATTTATGATCAAATCCTTTCCTTTCCATTGCTGCCTGAGCACTGACATTACCTGATTTGTTCTGTCTGACCACTGAAATTACCTGATTTGTTCTGCCTGAGCACTGACATTACCTGATTTGTTCTGCCTGAGCGCTGACATTACCTGATTTGTTCTGCCTGACCACTGACATCACCTGATTTGTTCTGCCTGAGCACTGACATTACCTGACGTGTTCTGCCTGAGCACTGCCATTACCTGATTTGTTCAGCCTGAGCACTGACATTTCCTGATTTGTTCTGCCTTAGCACTGACATTACCTGGTTTGTTCTGCCTTAGCACTGACATTTCCTGATTTGTTCTGCCTGAGCACTGACATTACCTGATTTGTTAAGTTCATCTCCAACTTGATTGGTAACATCTGACAGGAACCTATAGAAATCTTCCTGTACAAACAGTCCAATGAAATTCACTTGACTGAAAAAGTCCAGCTTCATTCTGTCTGGTGCCTGGCGTAGTTTGGTCTGTAACTTCTGAACAGCAGAGGTGACCTCATGTACTTTACAATCCTCAACCTTCAGAAAGACAGAAAAGTAATTTGTTTTACTCCGTTTTACAGTCGACTTAACATTTATCTACGTCACCATTACAGGTGACTTAACATTTATCTACGTCACCATAACAGGTGACTGAACATTTATCTACGTCACCATAACAGGTGACCTAACAGTTAACTACGTCACCATTACAGGTGAGTAAACATTTATCTACGTCACCATAACAGGTGACCTAACAGTTAACTACGTCACCATTACAGGTGAGTAAACATTTATCTACGTCACCATTACAGGGGACTACATTTATCTACGTCACCATTAAAGGTGACTACATTTATCTACGTCACCATAACAGGTGACTGAACATTTATCTACGTCACCATAACAGGTGACTGAACATTTATCTACGTCACCATTACAGGAGACTACACTTATCTACTTCACCATTACCGGTGACTTAACATTTATCTATGTCACAATTACAGGCGACTTAACATTTATCTACATCACAATTACAGGTGACAAAAAATTTATCTTCGTCACCATTACAGGTGCCTAAACATTTATCTACGTCACAATTACAGGTGACTTAAAATTTATCTGCGTCACCATTACAGGTGCCTAAACATTTATCTACTTCACAATT
Source organism: Mizuhopecten yessoensis (assembly GCF_002113885.1). NCBI lineage: Eukaryota > Metazoa > Mollusca > Bivalvia > Pectinida > Pectinidae > Mizuhopecten > Mizuhopecten yessoensis. The sequence goes on from NW_018407560.1 coordinate 165,466, forward strand.
ACAGGTGACTAAACATTTATCTACTTCACCATTACAGGTGACTAAACAGTTATCTACGTCACCATTACAGGGGACTACATTTATCTACGTCACCATAACAGGTGACTGAACATTTATCTACGTCACCATTCTAGGTGACTAAACATTTATCTATGTCACCATCACAGGTGACTTAACATTTATCGACGTCACCATTACAGGTGACTACATTTATCTACGTCACCATTAAAGGTGACTACATTTATCTACGTCACCATAACAGGTGACCTAACAGTTAACTACGTCACCATTACAGGTGAGTAAACATTTATCTACGTCACCATCACAGGTGACTTAACATTTATCTACGTCACCATTCTAGGTGACTAAACATTTATCTACGTCCCCATTACAGGTGACTAAACATTTATCTACGTCACCATAACAGGTGACTAAACATTTATCTACGTCACCATTACAGGTGACTACATTTATCTACGTCACCATTACAGGTGACTTAACATTTATCTATGTCACCATCACAGGTGAATTAAGAACTTAATGCTTACGATTAAAAGATTATTGCAGCTACTGAACACACAGGTTGAAAGTAAAATGTCACCATGAAATATGTCATTAAATTAATGTTGGCTTACAGTGAAGAATGGACAGAGTGTGATATGTGGGAAGTATGCATGAGATCCATTCCATCCACAGCTGTTGAGGGACTTCTCAGCAAATTCTACAATCTGTTTCTGCAGTGCTCCCTGAGGGACAAGATAGAGGATGTATTCGCGGCCTTTGTTCTCATCCAGGTGTGGGTCGTTCACATGTGACAGGAGCCTATTTTATAAGAAATAGGGAAATTCATGACCAACTGTTTACTTATAAACTGACCAACAACAACAAAAAAAATGAAAGTTACATACTATCGAAGATGGAATATTTTGGAGGAACAAGTCCCAATTTGTGAAATCATCCACATCATAAAAAAATATGTATGGTATATATATATGTTCCAAATATAAATGTTACAAATATGTATGGTATATATATATGTTACAAATATATATGTTACATATATATATATGTTACAAATATGTATGTTTTACCAGTCAGATTACATACGTGTACAGTACATTACATATAAATGTTTTACCAGTCAGATTAAATACGTGTACAGTACATTACATATATATGTTTTACCACTCAGATTACATATGTGTACGGTACGTTACAGATATATGTTTTACCAGTCAGATTACAAATGTGTACGGTACGTTACAGATATATTTTTTACCAGTCAGATTACATATGTGTACGGTACGTTACAGATATATGTACATGTTTTACCAGTCAGATTACATATGTGTACGGTACGTTACAGATATATGTTTTACCAGGCAGATATACATATGTGTACGTTATGTTACAGATATATGTTTTACCAGTCAGATTACATATGTGTACGGTACGTTACAAATATATGTTTTACCGGTCAGATTACATATGTGAAGGGTACGTAACAGATATATGTTTTACCAGTCAGATTACATATGTGTACAATATGTTACAGATATATGGTTTACCAGTCGGATGCCAGTTGTACTCCACGATCTCCTGTAGATGCTATTGCCTTTTCCCTACAACAACAAAAAAGATCAAACAACTTTTTAATCATTATTTTTTCCATGGTATCTATTTACATGACAAACATGAAAAGAACATGTAATATCAGATGTACATGTCTCCGTGGCGAGTCCAGGATAGGGCGTAATAGGCGTACATGTTATAAAAAAAACACAAAAAACCGATCGTAATCTGCTAATATTGTATTGAATATGGCATTTTATCATATTCAATCATCTATTCCACATTAAAGCCTACAATATTTTTAGAACGAAAGAACTTAATACTTCAGTGTTTGTTTGTCTTGTTTATTCACACTCACACCTATTCAACATACAGACTTCCTCTGTCTGAGGTCTGGTCGCGGATTGACAGGCGTCATCACACCTCCTCAGACCAGGGGGACACCTGTACATTAACAGTAGATGGTCTATCATGATATCATAATAGTCACATGTGTACATGTTCATCAACCTGAACGCATACACTTCACACACACATGTTTAAAAAAAACAATAAGCACAAAAATGTCTCCGTGGAAGGAATTGGCCAGGCAGTCTTAACACACTTGTATACAGGGGCGGGTCAAGGTGAGGGCGTATTGTATACCGGGGCGGGTCAAGGTGAGGGCGTATTGTATACAGGGGCGGGTCAATGTGAGGGCGTATTGTATACAGGGGCGGGTCAAGGTGAGGGCATATTGTATACAGGGTCGGGTCAAGGTGAGGGCGTATTGTATACAGGGGCGGGTCAAGGTGAGGGCGTAAAAAAAACAAAAAAACACTATCATAATCTGCTAATATTGTATTGAATATGGCAATTTATCATATTCAATCATCTATTCCACATTAAAGCCTACAATATTTTTAGAACGAAAGAACTTTATATTTCAGTGTTTGTTTGTCTTGTATCATGTGTGTCGTTCAACGAAACCAGAACTTAATCTAAAATAGAGATATTTATCAGTCTGGCTACTTCATAATTTGATGCTAAATTTTTGAAATCCAGAATCTTCTGAGCTTCCCCATGGACCCTCTACCAGGGCAACCGTAATTACGCCTCCCGTTCATAAAATCCTGGCCTAGGACTATTGAAATGTTAAGTAACGCCTTACATGTATACCCTAGAATTTGGAATTTCTTGTTATTGGTCTACTGCTGTTAAGATCCATCCAATCATTTTAATATACCATAGACAATTAATGGAGAGAATTCGGCATAAAAAATGTCAAACCCTGACACTTTAACTATAAAATATACATGCTCCAAGTCAGGAACCGTTACATTAGTGCATTTCACAATTATTTTATGTTTTTTAGCAAAAAAAAGGTCCTAGAAACGCCCCTGGTATATACTCTTATAACATAATTAATAGCCCGCTGGTCAGCCTTTTTTCTATCGGATATGATTTTACGGACTGCGACAGCGCCTGTCAAAAGTATCTATATAGGGAAACAGAATACTGATTTTCTTGTTTTGGTGAAAACAATGCATCATGTTGAAAAAAAACAGTGTCATCTTTGTGAAATAACATTACCATTTTTTGTCGAAAAACAAGTTATCTCAAAATCTGGCTAATGATATAAATCGGATATAAATAGGATACGTTTGGATGAAGATCATGACGGAGTGAGTCATGATACAAAATGTGACACCCGACATGTCCAACTTATAGCGGAGTAGCCTCCTCCTTATGTCTAACCCAAACTCGTGAACACATAACTAACTCACGCTCGTTGTTTTGAAAATCCCATCTGTAATAAAATGTCCCGGTCTGACTTTGATTTCTGGCGTTTGATTGATTCATCTCTCCGATGTCTGGTCGGCAGTACACCAGAGGCCATCTTACTTCCTCAAATGAAAGGGGAGGTAACTCATTAAAGTTGACATGTTGCTGAAAGCATTGTAAGCTTAATGTCTGTAACTTGTTGGATTATCTTCCACGTATAAACAGTGGGGCTATTGTCAGCATATTTCATTGCATGAATTGAAATGCTGCTTCTATATTTACTTTTATATAATAGCTATATTGTTTCACGAGGACAATGGGGAAGTTTTTGAACAAGGAACAAGAATTACTGTCTAAATGTAGTTCTATTCACAAAACAGCAAGCTGTTATAGTCTGACCAGACGATACAGCAAATTGATGTCCTATTTATCATATAAATGTCCCCTACTTTTCCAGTGAATGTCCTTCAGTTGCCTCCGAACGGTCTCTCGTTGTCATGTTATGGTCCTCTAGTTGTCATATGATGGTCATGTAGTTGTCATGTGATGATCCTCTAGTTGTCATAAGATGATCTTCAAGTTGTCATGTGATGGTCCTCTAGTTGTCATATGATGGTCCTCTACTTATCGTGTGATGGTCCTCTAGTTGTCACGTTATGACCCTCTAGTAATCGTGTGATTGTCCTCTAGTTATCGCGTGATGATCCTCTAGTTATCATATGATGGTCGTCTATTTTTCACGTGATGGTCCTGTAGTTGTCATGTGATGATCCTTTATTTTTCATATGATTGTCCTCTAGTCATATGATGGTCCTCTAGTTTTCATGTGATGACCCTTTAGTTGTCTTGTGATGGTTCTCTAGTTGTCACGTGATGATCCTTAAGTTGTCATATGATGGTCCTCTAATTATCATGTGATGATCCTCTAGTTGTCATATGATGGTCCTCTAGTTATCGTGGGATGATCCTCCAGTTTCATAGTATGATCCTCTATTTTTCACGTGATGGTCCTCTAGTTGTCATATGATGGTCCTCTACTTATCGTGTGATGGTCCTCTAGTTGTCACGTGATGGCCCTCTAGTTATCGTGTGATGATCCTCTAGTTATCATATGATGGTCCTCTAGTTATCGTGGGATGATCCTCCAGTTGTCATAGTATGATCCTCTAGTTATCGTGTGATGGTCCTCTAGTTGTCACGTGATGGTCCTCTAGTATCGTGTGATTGTCCTCTAGTTATCGCGGGATGATCCTCTAGTTGTCATGTGATGGTCCTCTAGTTGTCATAAGATGATCTTCAAGTTGTCATGTGATGGTCCTCTATTTGTCATGTTATGGTCCTCTAGTTGTCATGTGATGGTCCTCTAGTTGTCTTGTGATGGTTCTTTAATTGTCATGTAATGATCCTTTAGTTGTCATATGATGGTCCTCTAGTTATCGTGGGATGATCCTCTAGTTGTCATATGATGGTCCTCTTCTTATCGTGTGATGGTCCTCTAGTTGTCACGTGATGGCCCTCTAGTTATCGTGTGATTGTCCTCTAGTTATCGCGTGATGATCCTCTAGTTATCATATGATGGTCGTCTATTTTTCACGTGATGGTCCTGTAGTTGTCATGTGATGATCCTTTATTTTTCATATGATTATCCTGTAGTTGTCATATGATGGTCCTCTAGTTTTCATGTGATGACCCTTTAGTTGTCTTGTGATGTTTCTCTAGTTTTCATGTGATGATCCTCTAGTTGTCATATGATGGTCCTCTAGTTTTCACGTGATGACCCTTTAGTTGTCTTGTGATGGTTCTCTAGTTTTCATGTGATGATCCTTAAGTTGTCATATGATGGTCCTCTAGTTATCGTGGGATGATCCTCTAGTAATCGTGGGATGATCCTCTAGTTGTCATATGATGGTCCTCTAGTTGTCATATGATGATCCTCTAGTTGTCAGGTGATGATCCTTTAGTTGGCATAAGATGGTACTGTAATTATCGTGTGATTTTCCTCTATTTGTCTTGTGATGTTTCTCTAGTTTTCACGTGATGATCCTCTAGGTGTCATATGATGGTCTTCTAGTTATCGTGGGATGATCCTCTAGTTGTCATAAGATGATCTTCAAGTTGTCATGTGATGGTCCTTTAGTTATCGTGTGATGATCCTCTATTTGTCATATGATGGTGCTCTAGTTTTCACGTGATGACCCTGTAGTTGTCTTGTGATGTTTCTCAAATTGTCATGTCATGATCCTCTAGTTGTCAGGTGATGATCCTTTAGTTTTCATGTGATGACCCTTTAGTTGTCTTGTGATGGTTCTCTAGGTTTCATGTGATGATCCTCTAGTTGTCATATGATGGTCTTCTAGTTATCGTGTGATGATCCTCTAGTTGTCATGTGATGGTCCTCTAGTTATCGTGTGATTTTCCTCTAGTTGTCTTGTGATGGTCCTCTAGTTGTCATGTGATAGTCTTCTAGTTATCCTGTGATGATCCTATAGTTGTCATGTGATGGTCCTTTAGTTATCGTGTGATGATACTCTAGTTGTCATGTGATGGTCCTCAAGTTATCGTGTGATGATCCTCTAGTTGTCGTGCGATGATCCTCTAGTTGTCATATGATGATCCTCTAGTTGTCATATGATGGTCTTCTAGTTGTCATATGATGGTCTTCTAGTTGTCATATGATGGTCTTCTTGTTATCGTGTGATGATCCTCTAGTTGTCATATGACGGTCCTCTAGTTGTCATATGATGGTCCTCAAGTTTCGTGTGATGGTCCTCTAGTTATCGTGTAAATGTCATTTATTATACATATCAAACAAATAAAAGGTCAATGTTTGTATGTAGGTCAATGTTTTTATTTGTGTGATATGTAGGTCGATGTTTCTAATTTGTGTGATATGTAGGTTAATGTTTTTATTTGTGTGATATGTAGGACAATGTTTTTATTTGTGTGATATGTAGGTCAATGTTTTTAATTGTGTGATATGTAGGTCGATGTTTTTTATTGGTGTGATATGAAGGTCGATGTTTATATTTGTGTGATATGAAGGTTGATGTTTTTTATTTGTGTGATGTGAAGGTCGATGATTTTTATTTGTGTGATATGTAGGTCAATGTTTTTAATTGTGTGATATGTAGGTCGATGCTTTTTATTTGTGTGATATTTAGGTCGATGTTTCTATTTGTGTGATATGGAGGTTGATGTTTTTTATTTGTGTGATATTTAGGTCGATGTTTTTATTTCTGTGATATGAAAGTCAATGTTTTTAATTGTGTGATATTTAGGTCAATGTTTTTAATTGTGTGTTATTTAGGTCAATGTTTTTAATTGTGTGTTATTTAGGTCAATGGTTTTTGTTTGTTTGTTTGAGATGAAAGTAGATGGTTTTCCTACCAATAAAAGGTGGTAGATTTTTCAATAATCTACGATAAAATTATTTCATGAAATATTGTCAGTAGAAACTTGTTGAAAAATTCTGCTTAAATCATTCAATTTTAGAAACTGGCATATGATAACGCAGTGGTAGATTTATCAGTTGATTCTATTAAAACTTTAAAACTGTTGTCAATAAACTGAAAAAAATACACATCTACCAGCAAAATGCCTACACACGTTTTATCTCCCAGATACGCCCCTGAAGTCACTTTGTGCGTCACAGGTCTTTTGACACTAGTTTACAAGCCCCTGTGCTCGGAGGGGATCAGAGGACCCACGTTGACGTACATACGGTTTGTGACGACTGTAACTGGTGCCAACAGAGACCGCAGTGCCCATTGTTTTAAACGTGGCGATCTCGCAGATAGCCTGCCTTTTATTGAAGAGCAGTCATCTCACACATGTTTAAGCACAGGTAGGGTCGCGTGCTCGAGAACCTGTGAGCCGACCAGTACCAATGACATGATAATCGAAACTGCAGTCAGGGTATCACAAAATGTCACGGTTACCCCCAAAATGTGTTTTATTTATGTAAACTACTCAATACGTCAGCGATACATTACCTGTCGGTTTAACATAGTATGTACACTACTTCATAGTCGACACTGCACAGATAGTGTAACTAGCGCGCATGGGTAGAACAGCAAGTGTTTAACGTTGATCCCTGTTTTTTCCTTCTTTCTGGCACGTGGTTTCTATTGTGGTCAATAATGCAACAAACAAGTTTAGCACTGATGGGTTTTTTCGGTGACATCTCGTAATAATTGGACGAGTTATCCATCGTTGTATGACTTCCCAGTACACATACCCCAGGAGTGGGCGAACAGATTTTGATAAAAGTTATGATAAAGCTCGGGCCTTTAGTATTCTATGTGTGAAGTATTTCCTTTGGTTGGTTTATAGGCCTCTACACGTGTATCTGTTTGTGATGGGTAATGTGTAACGCTAAGGAATAGCTGGTCTTCATACCATCATCAGTCTGACATTTTCTATTCTCCAAAATATTTTCTACGCTTTGACAGATGGTTGGAAATTAACATTAATATTATGCTGAAGTCAATAGGATGACACGGTTGCCATAGCAACAATAAACATTCTATCACAAACACGCGGAGAAGATCTAATCGGTAAGTGGAATTCAATAATCAACTTTTCATATACCGTATATATATATTGAGACGAATTTCCAGCGTCAGTTTCATAACACCTGTTTAAGCAATCTTTCTATTAGTTCCTTCTTATTCGTCGACATGCAGTGAAATATAAATGTATCCTTAATATAAATATGTCTCGACATTTTGGTTCTGTGTATAGTAAAACCTGGTTAGTCCGATGACTTTAGTTCCGTGTACAGAAGTATCTCGTTAGTTTGGACACTAAAAGTGTACAACCTAACGAGAAACTTCTGTACACAGAACTCAAGTGTCCGAACTAACAAAATTCCTCTGTAGACGGAACTAAAGTGTCCAAACTAGCGAGATTATTCTGTACACGGAACTAAAGTGTCCAAACTAACGAGATTCTTCTGTACACGGAACTAAAGTGTCCAAACTAACGAAATTCCTCTGTAGACGGAACTCAAGTGTCCAAACTAGCGAGATTATTCTGTACACGGAACTCAAGTGTCCGAACTAACAAGATTCTTCTGTACACGGAACTAAAGTGTCCAAACTAACGAGATTCTTCTGTACACAGAACTAAAGTGTCCAAACTAACGAAATTCCTCTGTAGACGGAACTAAAGTGTCCAAACTAGCGAGATTCTTCTGTACACGGAACTCAAGTGTCCGAACTAACAAGATTCTACTGTACACGGAACTAAAGTGTCCAAACTAACGAGATTATTCTGTACACGGAACTAAAGTGTCCAAACTAGCGAGATTCTTCTGTACACGGAACTAAAGTGTCCGAACTAACAAGATTCTTTTGTACACGGAACTAAAGTGTCCAAACTAACGAAATTCCTCTTTACACGGAACTAAAGTGTCCAAACTAACGAGATACTTCTGTACACGGAACTAGTTCCGTGTACAGAAGTATCTCGTTAGTTTGGACACTTTAGTTCCGTGTACAAAAGAATCTTGTTAGTTCGGACACTTTAGTTCCGTGTACAGAAGAATCTCGCTAGTTTGGACACTTTAGTTTCGTGTACAGAAGTATCTCGTTAGTTTGGACAATTTAGTTCCGTGTACAGAATAATCTCGTTAGTTTAGACACTTTAGTTCCGTGTACAGAAGAATCTCGTTAGTTCGGACACTTTAGTTCCGTGTACAGAAGAATCTCGTTAATTCTTTTGTACGCGGAACTAAAGTGTCCAAACTAACGAGATTATTCTGTACACAGATCTAAAGTGTCCAAACTAACGAGATGCTTCTGTACACGGAACTAAAGTGTCCGAACTAACAAGATTCTTCTGTACACGGAACTAAAGTGTCCAAACTAACGAGATACTTCTGTACACGGAACTAAAGTGTCCAAACTAGCGAGATTCTTCTGTACACGGAACTAAAGTGTCCGAACTAACGAGATTCCTCTGTACACGGAACTAAAGTGTCCGAACTAACGATGTTCTTCTGTACACGTAACTAAACTGTCGGAACTAACGAGATTCCTCTGTACACGGAACTCAAGTGTCCAAACTAGCGAGATACTTCTGTACACGGAACTAAAGTGTCCAAGCTAACGAGATACTTCTGTACACATAACTAAAGTGTCCGAACTAACGAGATTCCTTTGTACACGGAACTCAAGTGTCCAAACTAGCGAGATACTTCTGTACACAGAACTAAAGTGTCCAAGCTAACGAGATTCTTCTGTACACGGAACTAAAGTGTCCGAACTAACGAGATATTTCTGTACACGGAACAAAAGTGTCCGATCTAACGAATTATTCTGTACACGGAACTAACGTGTCCGAACTAACGAGATACTTCTGTACACAGAACTAAAGTGTCCGAACTAACGAGATACTTCTTGAGATACTTCTCGTTAGACATAAATAAGTCACGCCTACGACACGAACTATCCCACCACGCCCACCACACGTGGTATATAGCCTTGCCCACAACACGTGGTATATAGCCTTGCCCACCACACGTGGTGCATGGCCTTGCCCACCATACGTCGTATCCAGTCACGCCCACCACACGTGGTATATAACCTTGTCCACCACACGTGGTACATAGCCTCGCCCACCATAAGTCGTATCCAGTCACGCCCAACACACGTGGACACATTAGTTCCGTGTACAGAGGAATCTCGTTAGTTCGGACACTTTAGTTTCGTGTACAGAAGTATCTCGTTAGTTCGGACACATTAGTTCCGTGTACAGAAGAATCTCGTTAGTTTGGACACTTTAGTTCCGTGTACAGAGGAATTTCGTTAGTTCGGACACTTTAGTTCCGTGTACAGAAGTATCTCGTTAGTTCGGACACTTTAGTTCCATGTACAGAGGAATTTCATTAGTTCGGACACTTTGGTTCCGTGTACAGAAGTATAGTACACGGAACTAAAACGTTCAAAGAACATCGTTACCTTGGCCACTTTAGTTCCGTGGACAGAAGTATCTCGTTCGTTCGGACACATTAGTTGCGTGTACAGAGGAATTTCGTTAGTTCGGACACATTAGTTGCGTGTACAGAAGAATCTCGCTAGTTAGTTTGGACACTTTAGTTCCGTGTACAGAAGTATCTCGTTAGTATGGACACTTTAGTTCTGTGTACAGAAGTATATCGTTAGCTTGGATACTTTAGTTCCGTGTACAGAAGTATCTCGTTAGTTTGGACACTTTAGTTCCGTGTACAAAAGAATCTCGTTACTTTGGACACTTTAGTTCCGTGTACAGAATAATTTCGTTACTTTGGACACTTTAGTTCCGTGTACAGAAGAATCTCGTTAGTTTGAACACTGAAGTTCCGTGTACAGAAGTATCTCGTTAGCTTGGACACTTTAGTTCCGTGTACAGAATAATCTCGTTAGTTGAGACACTTTAGTTCCGTGTACAGAATAATCTCGTTAATTCGGACACTTTTGTTCCGTGTACAGAATAATCTCGTTCGTTTGGACACTTTAGTTCCGTGTACAGAAGTATCTCGTTAGTTTGGACACTTTAGTTCCGTGTACAGAAGAATCTCGTTATTTTGGACACTTTAGTTCCGTGTACAGAATAATCTCGTTAGTTCGGACACTTTAGTTCCGTGTACAGAATAATCTCGTTCGTTTGGACACTTTAGTTCCGTGTACTGAAAAATCTCGTTAGTTTGAACACTTTAGTTCCGTGTACAGAATAATCTCGTTAGTTCGGACACTTTAGTTCCGTGTACAGAAAATCTCATTAGTTTGGACACTTCAGTTCCGTGTACAAAATAATCTCGTTAGTTCGGACACTTTAGTTCCGTGTACAGAAGAATCTCGTTAGTTTGGACACTTCAGTTCCGTGTACAAGAATAATCTCGTTAGTTTGGACATTTTAGTTCCGTGTACAGAAGAATCTCGTTAGTTTGGACACTTTAGTTCCGTGTACAGAAGAATTTCGTTAGTTCGGACACTTTAGTTACGTATACAGCAGAATCTCGTTAGTTTGGACACTTTAGTTCCGTGTACAGAAGAATCTCGTTAGTTCGGACACTATGATTCTTTAAAAAACATAACCCCGTTTGTCGTAAACTTCGTCAGTTTCGACCTTCCACCACTGGGTCGTTGGTTCGAGGCCTACGTTGGGCAGTCGCCAGGTACTAACCGTAGATCGGTGGTTTTTCTACGGGAACTCCGGCTTTCCTCCACCACCAAAACCTGGCACGTCCTTAAATGACCGTAGCTGTTAATAGGACGTAAAACACAAACAAACCAATCGTTAGTTATTCATTAACTAGACTATACGTGTATTCACATTTTTCATAGAGCAGTTTTGCTTCACTCTTGTAATGTCAGCTCGTCAAGTTCTCGGAACTCAAGTCAACGTCGTCACCAAACAATCGACTACACACAATAGTGGTCAGCCGACTAAATAGTGTTATGGTTTCGAAGTACGTAGTGCAATGGAGGATGTAGATCAAATACAAATATGTCGATGTTTCCACTTTCAGAGGGAGCGCACCAGTGACGTCATCATCCTTCTGACGTCACCATGTCTTCCCAGAGCCGTAAACAACGAGCAGACGCCTATTTACAAAAAACTAACGTTGAGCTTCTCAATTGTGTGGACGAAATGAGGCTAAAACGAGATGATCTGCAAAAGGACATTAAGAATTTCAAGGACGAACAATCGAAACTTCAATACGACCTAGGTATGATGACGACACAACTAACACAAATCAACGAAAGTCTATGTAAAAAGTTAGTAGAGCGCGAGAGATTTGACAGTTTGATAACCGACTATGAAACAGCATTTAACCAGCTCGTGTCCGGTTCCGAGTCACTCCTTGCCAATATGCGCAAGACCCTAGGCTCAATCGCTCCGGAGTTCTTGCTTTGCGCAGAGGATGCAGACCAAATTTCCACCACCTCTCGGAGGTCAAGGTCATCGAGACAATCACACAGTAGTGCGGGTTCGCATGCGCACACGCGTATCGACATGTCACGTGGGACGTCATTGCCACGGGTGGACACCCGTGCGTCTGACTCGAGATCGGACACACAGACGGACAACCGTGTGGACACTAGGAGTTCCCAGTCACGCGGAGAGCAGTAGTGATGTCTTTTATGCCATTTGTTAACAAGTTTGTGAACTCTATCGTAGCTAACTGTAATATCATAATTGAACGACATTTAACAATGTCTGACTATAAATAGTACGTGTGCGGGGATCCCTGTTGATGCACTTGAAATTGGTTATTTGCAGAAAGTTTAAAACTTTTTGAATAAATAAAACACCAATAAAAGAAAAAAAATATCGCAAAGAAGTGTTTAGTCTCCTTACACATTGAAATGGTCATTTTAATTGCTACTAAAATTTCACGTTCACTGAAAACGCTGAGTCCGATTTTTTGTTAAAAAAGGTCATTGCTTTCCTTTCATTTGCGTCATTGATTCACGTTTTCCTCTTATTTTTCATAAATTGTTGTGACGCTTCTTGATTGCATGTGCGTGTTTTTATGTGGATAATTTTTGTGTTGCTTTCAGTCAACAATTCCGTCTTCCTTCTATGTGTCATCAATTTCTGTGTTCCTTTCATGTGTATAAGTTATCGTACTCGTCACATACGTGTAAACAATTATTGTGTTGCTTTCAAATGTGTCATTAATTTTAGATTTTTCTCTCTCTAAATATAGCGTCGATTATCGTAATGATATTAGATGGGTCATCAGCTCTTAAGTTGTGAAGTTTGTATACGTGTCATCATTTTTTTCGTTCCTTTTATGCATGTCATCAATTCCTGCTCTCCTTTTATACGCGTCATTAATTCGTATGTTCTTTTATATGTGACATCAATTCTTGTGTTCTTTTATACGAAATCCGTTTTTCTGTTCTTTTATTAGTGTCATCAATTCGTGTGGTCTTTTCATATGCGTCATTAATTCTTGTGTTGCTTTAAGATGTGTCACCAATGAAGTGAACAAATTAGAATTGACGTTTCTGAAATAGGTTGCAAAGTTTGTGATTCATGATTAGTGGACATGGTGGTCAATAGACAGCGAAACAAAGAGTTCATTTTCATGTCATTTTATTTTACGTCTGTAATCCCCTTTTCGCGATAATTTTCATATTTCAAGTTATAAGTGCAAGCTCATGTTTAAACTTTGTGAGAAGCTTGAATTAGAGCCCATTCCTGTTTGCTAAATTTCCTGTTTAATTTCAGAATCGTGTACATATGCCACCAGCAATTAGTGTTGCTAATATATCGATTAGATTTTCAAAGGAAAGAAGAATATCTGAAGTCAAATTAATTTTAATACGTTATAAAATAAATGTATTAACATTATATACCAGTTTCAATACTTTTAATTACTTGGGCGAGTCTCTGAAACTAGTGGATAACGCAAGCCTTGTTACAACAGTGACCTAGGTCTTGCTCTGGTGAAAAGTTCAGAACTTCATTGATACCTAAAAAAATGAGCCAAAACATTACATCAGGTACATTACAATGGTTATAAACAATGGTTAAAATGTGCATTATTTGCAATACACATAAATAGGTCACGCCTAAGACACGTACTATCCCACCACGCCCACCACACGTGGTATATAGCCTTGTCCATCATACGTCGTATCCAGTCACGCCAACCACACGTGTTATATAGCCTTGCCCACCACACGTGGTATATATCCTTGTCCACCACACGTCGTATCCAGCCGTGCCCACCACACGTCGTATCAAGTCACGCCCACCACACGTGGTATATAGCCTTATCCACCACACGTGGTATCCAGTCATGCCCACCACACGTGGTATATAACCTTGTCCACCACACGTCATATCCAGTCATGCCCACCACACGTGGTATATAACCTTGTCAACCACACGTCATATCCAGTCATGCCCACCACACGTGTTACATAACATTGTCCACCACACGTCATATCCAGTCATGCCGTCCACACGTGGTATATAACCATGTCCACCACACGTCATATCCAGTCATGCCCACCACACGTGTTATATAACCTTGTCCACCACACGTCATATCCAGTCATGCCCACCACACGTGGTATATAACCTTGTCCACCATACGTCGTATCCAGTCACGCCCACCACAGGTGTTATATAACCTTGTCCACCATACGTCGTATCCAGTCACGCCCACCACACGTGGTACATAGCCTTGCCCACCACACGTCGTATCCAGTCACGCCCACCACACGTGTTATATAGCCTTGCCCACCACATGTGGTATATAACCTTGTCCACCATACGTCGTATCCAGTCACGCCAACCACACGTGGTACATAGCCTTGCCCACCATACGTCGTATCCAGTCACGCCCACCACACGTGGTGCATAGCCTTGCCCACCACACGTCGTATCCAGTCACGCCCACCACACGGGGTATATAACCTTGTCCACCACACGTGGTATATAACCTTGTCCACCATACGTGGTACATATCCTTGTCCACCACACGTCGTATCCAGTCATGCCCACCACACGTATCCAGTAATGCCCATCACATGTGTTCCCACAACTCTGTAATTACAAGGTGGAACCACGCCTCGCATTACACTGACGTAGTATCCGCCTTGGGACCACGTGTCTAATTACGCGGTACCTGTCCATCACATGTACATGTGAAACCATGCTACTCATCACATGCAGACCTCAGCCACGTACTTTATATAACATGTGTCCCATTACACGCGTCCGTCCGCCGCGCCCATGACA
This sequence comes from Mizuhopecten yessoensis, assembly GCF_002113885.1. Lineage (NCBI taxonomy): Eukaryota > Metazoa > Mollusca > Bivalvia > Pectinida > Pectinidae > Mizuhopecten > Mizuhopecten yessoensis. The sequence continues at coordinate 180,547 of NW_018407560.1, forward strand.
AGTGGTTCTTAGTCATGCCCATCATACATAATAGTCAAACACATGAATATTGAGAGCGGCGTTTGAGAATGTTGTGTCATCGATCTGCTGGTGTCCCGCACTTCCGTGCATGTGGCCGAAACAATGGAGTTTGGGTCTGTAACAGACAAAATATATCACGTAAATCCTAGCACAGTTTTTTTGGTTCTGGTTTCTCAATCTGATACCCTTGCCAAAAAATGCATTATGGTATTGGGAGCATCCACCCGCCAGCCCGTCCGTCCGTCCGTCCGTCCACCTATCGTTCAATATCAACGAAACTTGGTAAGCAAGTACACAAACAGACTGAATAAGTTGAGCGAAATTCGGGCATAATTAATTAGCATACTGTGCTCTGATTAGTCAGTTTCAACACCTAAGTTTCCGCAAGATAGCTTGCTTAAATATCGTTTGATCCTTATGAAACTTGATAAGCACGTACAATATGCAAAGATCTAAATACTGAAACTGGCCCTGCAGGTAGGGCGTAAGAATTGTACCTTCTGCCCCCAATTGCATGATCGTAATAGGCGACTAAATTTGGGACCTTATCTCTTCTCTCCTTTCTAAATAACTTTCTTTTTCCTAATGTCTCCCTTGACAATGCCGCACTTTTGGCCATTTGTTGAGCGTTCGCCCCTGTGAGGAAGGTTTTGGGTTCTGTCCCCTGGCCGAGACATACCATGTCTTTAAAAATGGTAGTTTCTACTCCTGCTTAACGCTCAGCAAATTAGGAGTGGGACGACTGGTTCGCCCGTTGTCAGTATAATGTGACCGGGTGGGGCGTCCTGCTGGGTCTCTTCGGCAGGATGTTTCAGTGAGGTAGCACTATAAAGTCGGCATCAGTTCCGCGCTATCACAAGGAGACAAACACGAACTTATCGCAGCCTCCCAAAATACACACACATACACTACACGCATGCATCTTACACACAGGGAAGGCCGTCCTTAAATGACCTTAGCTGTTAATAGGACGTTAAACAAAATCAAACAAACAAACAAACAAACAAACTGAGGCTAAATTCGAGGTGAAGCAAATTCTACGCATAATTAATACGCATACTGCGCGATGATTGGTTGACAGTTTCCGCACAATAACTTAGTTAAATATGACTCGATTCTGATGATACATGGTCAATATTTATGTTATACAAAGACAGATGATAAGATAAATGTTGAACGAAATCAGCAGATAATGAACAAAAACTTTGAAATTTGACAGGATTATAATGCGGTTTGGTCAAGAGTTACACTTAGTGTAATAGCGAAATCTGCCAATAGTTACACTTAGTGTAATAGCGAAATCTGTCAATAGTTACACTTAGTGTAATAGCGAAATCTGCCAATAGTTACACTAAGTGTAATAGCGAAATCTGCCAATAGTTACACTTGGTATAATAGCGAAATCTGTCAATAGTTACACTAAGTGTAATAGCGAAATCTGCCAATAGTTACACTTAGTGTAATAGCGAAATCTGTCAAAAGTTACACTTAGTGTAATAGCGAAATCTGTCAATAGTTACACTAAGTGAAATAGCGAAATCTGCCAATAGTTACACTTAGTGCAATAGCGATATCTGTCAATAGTTACACTTTGTGTAATAGCGAAATCTGCCAATATAGTTACACTAAGTGTAATAGCGAAATCTGCCAAAAGTTACACATAGAGCAATAGCGAAATCTGCCAATAGTTACACTTAGTGTAATAGCGAAATCTGCCAATAGTTACACATAGAGCAATAGCGAGATCTGCCAATAGTTACACTTAGTGTAATAGCGAAATCTGCCAATAGTTACACTTAGTGTAATAGCAAAATCTGTCAATAGTTACACTAAGTGCAATAGCGAAATCTGTCAATAGTTACACTTAGTGTAATTGCGAAATCTGCCAATATAGTTACACTAAGTGTAATAGCGAAATCTGCCAATAGTTACACTTAGAGCAATAGCGAAATCTGCCAATAGTTACACTTAGTGTAATAGCGAAATCTGTCAATAGTTACACTAAGTGAAGTAGCGAAATCTGCCAATAGTTACACTTAGTTCAATAGCGAAATCTGTCAATAGTTACACTTAGTGTAATAGCGAAATCTGTCAATAGTTAGACTAAGTGTAATAGCGAAATCTGCCAATGTAGTTACACTAAGTGTAATAGCGAAATCTGTCAATAGTTACACTAAGTGAAATAGCGATATCTGCCAATAGTTACACTTAGTGCAATAGCAAAATCTGCCAATAGTTACACTCAGTGTAATAGCGAAGTTTGTCAATAGTTACACTAAGTGAAGTAGCGAAATCTGTCAATAGTTACACTTAGTTCAATACCGAAATCTGCCAATAGTTACACTTAGTGTAATAACGAAATCTGCCAATAGTTACACTTAGTGTAATAGCGAAATATGTCAATAGTTAATAAGCAATAAGCAATCAGAAATGTTTTCGGTTCGAATGGTGTCAGATTAATTGATTTTTGGTGAAGGCGGGCAGTTTTAATTTCTGTTTTTACGATTTGAAATAAAGACATAGAGAAGCAATTTCTATGCAAATCAGTTTTTAAATGTTGTAAAGGATAATATATGAAATATGATTCCATCAGTATTTAAGTACAGCATGATTTTTCCTATCACCACATCACAGGAATACTTCTCCACTTATAAGAGTAATACAGTACAATTAAATGTAATGTCTTCCTTTTTCCTCAGACACAATAATGCATTAGAAGGATTTTAAGTATATAATCATATATATTGTTCCCCCCTATGCCCTTCTTAAAAATAACAGTATTTGATTCCGCCACAGACTTGGGTGGGAATTCGAAAGTGAAGACCTAATCAGCTGGACCAGACAGCCTCTCTATGTGAAGACCTAACCAGCTGGCCCAGACAGCCTTTCTATGTGAAGACCTAATCAGCTGAACCTGACAGCCTCTCTATGTGCAGACCTAATCAGCTGGACCAGACAGCCTCTCTAAGTGAAGACCTAATCAGCTGGACCGGACAGCCTGTCTATGTGAAGACCTAATCAGGTGGACCAGACAGCCTCTCTATGTGAAGCCCTAATCAGCTGGACCTGACACCCTCTCTATGTGAAGACCTAACCAGCTGGCCCAGACAGCCTTTCTATGTGAAGACCTAACCAGCTGGCCCAGACAGCCTTTCTATGTGAAGACCTAACCAGCTTGACCTGACAGCCTCTCTATGTGAAGACCTAATCAGCTGGACCTGGCAGCCTCTCTTTGTCTACATTCTGTAGCGGCTTTGCGCCCATTCAAACCTCTATTTTACTCTGACTTTATTTTACATACCTTACTCTGTTTAATACAGTGTTCCGGAGTTTTGGACATCCAAGGTGACACATTCCATCGTGAGTAAGAGAGCAGACATCGCACGCACCCCTCCTGTTCCTCCCGAAAAGCGAAAAACCCTCTCTGCCCATATCCCGTATACCATGTGGGGGCATGTGCGTCACCAATACATCAGTTTCGTTTGGAATAGCATCCCAATGGTGTTCGAACTTGCCCCACTTTCGGACGAAAGCTCGGTTATAAGAGGTCCATTTGTAAGCCGTCCAAGGCGATCCGTAAAAATTAATCCCCTCAATATTGACACCTGAATCTTGTAGATAAGTCACTTGGGGAAGACTCTGCTGAATTTCTTCCTGTCGTCTGCCCGCGATCGCCATGTCGTGGTTACCACCAACAAATATCTTATGTTTGTGAGGCACTTTACCGAAGAACTCGTTGATTTGCTGGATATGTCCATCGTAGTCCGGTGTTTTGACTAGGCGTGACCAGTCTGTGGTGCAGAAATCTCCAGAATGGACAAGCACGTCCCCGGCCGGAAGTCGTGGTAGGTACCTCCGGTCGTGGTACAGGTGTGTATCGGACAAGTGTACAATCCGGACTCTCCTTTCACCGTCTCCGATCTTCATCACATCTACGTCATCTGTCGCCATTTTTTGTATATACCGTCTGTAGGTCGATCTGAAGCAATAAATTTTGGAACTAAAACGTACGAAGCAATTTCTAATAAGGAAAAATGGGCTTCATTGCACGCTCCTAAAACTGCCACTAGGCATTGCTTTGATTGGATTCTATTAAAAATCCACAGATCTCGAGCTTCATAGAAAAGGACTTCGTTTGATACCCACGGTCAATTACGCTTACCGTCAATGTAGCTTACACTTACCATCAATGTAGCGTTCACTTACCGTCAATGTAGCATACACTTACCGTCACTGTAGTGTACACTTACTGTCAATGTAGCTTACACTTACCATCAATGTAGCGTACACTTACCGCCAATGTAGCGTACACTAACCGTCAAATAGCGTACACTTACCATCAATGTAGCGTACACTTACCGTCAATGTAGCGTCAGTGTAGCGTACACTTACCGTCAATGTAGCTTACACTTACGTCACGGTAGTGTACACTTACTGTCAATGTAGCTGACACTTACCATCAATGTAGCGTACACTTACCGCCAATGTAGCGTACACAAACCGTCAATGTAGCGTACACTTACCATCAATGTAGCGTACACTTACCGTCAATGTAGCGTACACTTACCGTCAATGTAGCGTACACTTACCATCAATATAGCTTACACTTACGTCACGGTAGTGTACACTTATCGTCAATGCAGCATACACTTACTATCAATGTGAGCGTACACTTACCGTCAATGTAGCTTACACTTACTGTCAATGTAGCTTACACTTACCGTCAATGTAGCTTACACTTACGTCACGGTAGCATACACTTACCGTCAATGTAACGTACACCTACCGTCAATGTAGCGTAGACTTACCGTCAATGTAGCTTACACTTTAATCCGAATTATTCTGACGTTTTATCGACTTTTTGTATATCGGTCTGTCGTCGATTAACGTCAGAACTCCGGCCCTCTATAATATGCGGGAAATATGTGACCCGCACCCGGGTCGCACTTCAAACTGATATTTTAGAAACAAATCGTCACTTTCACATACATGTCGCACATGGATCGAAAGATCTATTCCTTATTTACTAGGTGGTATCAATAACATGTTTCAGAGATCATTACGAACAGTATTTTCCAACGTTTTCTATACCAACCAATGTTTTCAAAGGAAAGTAGGACATGAGCAATGTCACATGACTTGACGAGATCTCGCGTTACCGAAGGTATTTCCCAACGTTATGACGTAGGCCGGCGATATTTTAGTCACGTGGCATTAGAAGGCGGGGCTATCAAAAAAAAGTAAAACAGAGTTTGAAAAAATATGTTTTAGTGATTGTATTGGTTGTTTGAGGCATGTAATGTATGTCCATCTTGTGCATAAAGAATAGATCTTTCGATCCATGTGCGACATGTGTGTGAAAGTGACGATTTCTTTCTAAAACATCAGTTTGAAGTGCGCTCCGGGCGCAGGTCGCTTATTTCCCGCATATTATAGAGGGCCGGAGTTCAGACGTTAATCGACGACAGACCGATCTTTTTTTTTTTAACATTTCACCCCTGTGATTGAAAGTCGAACAAAGTCATTATGTTGAACAAATTTTATAGCCTTTCATCTCAGGATGCAGCTTGCAAAGTGTCAACATCCTGGGACCCATGGTTATTCAGAAGAGGTCGTTTAAAGATTTTAAACAAATTTGACCCCTGTGACCTTCAAACTCAGTCAAAGTCATTCACTTTAACAAACATAGTAGTCCTTGATCCCAGCATGCTACTGACTAAATAAATATCAACATCCTGAGCCTTTTGGTTATTCAGAACAAGTTCTTTAAATATTTTGAACATATTTGCTCCTTGTGACCTTGAATATGATTCAAGGTCATACATTTAAATAAACTTGGTAGCCCTTGATCCAAGTATGCTACTGCCTTAATAACATCACCTTGGGCATTTTGGTTATTCAGAAGAAGTTGTTTTAAGTTTTTAACATATTTGACCCCTGTGACCTTGAATATAGGGGAAGGTCATTAATTTGAACTAACTTGATAGCCCTTTACCCAAGCACGCTACTGGTCAAATATCATCACCTTGGGCATTTTAGTTATTCAGAAGAAGTTGTTTAAAGTTTTTAACATATTAGACCCCCGTGACCTTGAATATAGGTGAAGGTCATTCATTTGAACACACTTAGTAGCCCTTTATGTCAGCATGCTACTGGCCAAATATCATCAGCTTGGGCATTTTGGTTATTCAGAAGAAGTTGTTTAAAGTTTTTAACATAGTTGACCCCTGTCACCTTGAATATGGGTGAAGGTCATTCACTTTAACAAACATAGTAGTCCTTGATCCCAGCATGCTACTGACTAAATATCAACATCCTGAGCCTTTTGGTTATTCAGAACAAGGTCTTTAAATATTTTGAACATATTTGCTCCTTGTGACCTTGAATATGATTCAAGATCATACATTTAAACAACCTTGGTAGCCCTTGATCCAAGTATGCTACTGACTAAATATGATCACCTTGTGCATTTTAGTTATTGAGAAGTTGTTTTAAGTTTTTAACATATTTGACCCCTGTGACCTTGATTATGGGTGAAGGTCATTCATTTGAACAAACTTGGTAGCCGTTTATCTCAGCATGCTACTTGCCAAATATCATCACCCTGTGAATTTTGGTTATTCAAAAGAAGTTGTTTAAAGTTTTTAAGATATTTGCTCCCTGTGACCTGGAATATTGGTGAAGGTCCTTCATTTGAACAAACTTTGTAGCCCTTCATCTCAGCATGCTACTGGCCAAATATCATCACCCTGGGCGTTTTGATTATTCAGAAGAAGTTGTTTCAAGGGTTTTTAAGACAACTGACCCCTGTGACCTTAAATATAACTGAAGGTCATTTATTTGAACAAACTTGGTAGCCCTTCACCCAAGCATGTTACTGGCCAAATATCGTCTCCCTGGGCAGTTTGGTTATCGAGAAGAAGACGTTTAATGTTTTTAACATATTTGACCCCTGTAACCTTGAAAATGGGTGAAGGTCATTAATTTTAACAAACTTTGTAGCCCTTCATCTCAGTTTGCTTCTGGCCAAATATCATCACCCTAGGCCTTTCGGTTATTAAGAAGAAGTCGTTTAAAGTAAAATATTGACGCCGGACGCCGGACGCCGGACGGACGGACGGACGACGGACAGACGCCGCGCCAGGTGAGCTAAAAAGTCGATAAAACGTCAGAATAATTCGGACTACTTACACTTACGTCACGGTAATGTACACTTACCGTCAATGTAGCATACACTTACCGTTAGTGTAGCGTACACTTACCTTCAATGAAGCGTACAGTTACAGTACACTTACCGTCAGTTAGCGTAAAGTTACCGTAACCTTGCCGTCAGTTAGTGTAAACTTACCGTACGTACACTTACCGTCGATGTAATGTACACTTACCGTTAATGTAGTGTGTTTGCCGTCAATGAAACATACACTTACCGTTAGTGTAGCGTACACTTATCTTCAATGAAGCGTACAATTACAGTACACTTACCGTCAGTTAGCGTAAAGTTACCGTAACCTTGCCGTCAGTTAGTGTAAACTTACCGTACGTACACTTACCGTCAATGTAATGTACACTTAGCGTTAATGTAGTGTGTTTGCCGTCAATGAAACATACACTTACCGTTAGTGTAGCGTACACTTACCGTACACTTGCTGTCATTGCAACGTACAAATATCGTCCATGTAACATATACTTACAGTCAGTTAATTACCGTACACTTTACTGTCAATGTAACGTACATTTACTGTCAATTTAACGGGGATTTATTGTTAATGTAACTCACATTTACTGTCAATGTAACGGGGATTTACTGTCAATGTAACGGGGATTTACTGTCAATGTAACGTCAACTGACCGTCAATGTAACGTACATTGACGGTCAGTACGTTACATTGACAGTAAATTTACTGTCAATGTAACGTAATTTACTGTCAATGTAACGTACATTAACTGTCAAAGTAACGTACATTTACTGTCAATGTAACGGGGATTTACTGTCAATGTAACGTATATTTACTGTCAATGTAACGGGGATTTACTGTCTGTCAATGTAACGTACATTTACTGTCAATGTAACGGGGATTTACTGTCAATGTAACATACATATACTGTCAATGTAACGTACATTTACTGTCAATGTAACGTCAACTGACCGTCAATGTAACGTACATTGACGGTCAGTACGTTACATTGACAGTAAATTTACTGTCAATGTAACGTAATTTACTGTCAATGTAACGTACATTAACTGTCAAAGTAACGTACATTTACTGTCAATGTAACGGGGATTTACTGTCAATGTAACGTATATTTACTGTCAATGTAACGGGGATTTACTGTCTGTCAATGTAACGTACATTTACTGTCAATGTAACGGGGATTTACTGTCAATGTAACATACATATACTGTCAATGTAACGTACATTTACTGTCAATGTAACGTCAACTGACCGTCAATGTAACGTACATTGACGGTCAGTACGTTACATTGACAGTAAATTTACTGTCAATGTAACGTAATTTACTGTCAATGTAACGTACATTAACTGTCAAAGTAACGTACATTTACTGTCAATGTAACGGGGATTTACTGTCAATGTAACGTATATTTACTGTCAATGTAACGGGGATTTACTGTCTGTCAATGTAACGTACATTTACTGTCAATGTAACNGCTCACCTGGTATTAATCTCACACTTGTAATCTTAAAAGTGGACTAAAATACAGCTACAGGCAGAATATCAGTGTTTGATTCATAAGAACCTATTAAAAGATTTAAACATATGACGCCTGTGACCTTGAATGTCGAACAAGGACATTAGGTTGAACAGAGTTTAAAGTCTTCCAACCCAGCATGCTTTTGGCAAAATATCATAACCCTGGACCTATTGGTTATACAGAAGAAGTTGTTTAAAGATTTAAACATATATTGACCACTGTGACCTTGAATATGGGCGAAGGTCATTCATTTGAATAAACTTGGTTGCCCTTTATCCCAGCATGCTACTGGCCAAATATCATCATCCTAAGACTTTCGGTTATTGAGAAGAAGTTGTTTGAAGGTTTTAAACATATTTGACCCATGTGACCTTGAAAATAAGTAAAGGTCATTCATTTGAACAAATTTGATAGCCCTTCATCCTGGCATGTTACTGGCCAAATATCATTATCCTAGGCTTCTTAGTTTTTCAGAAGAAGTTGTTTAAAAATTTGTTAAGACAATTTACCCCTGTAACCTTGAAAATGGACGAAGGTTATTCATTTGAACAAACTTGGTAGCCCTTTATCCCAGCATGTTATTTGCCAAAAATCATCACTCTGGGCATTTTGGTTATTCAGAAGAAGTTGTTTAAAGTTTTGAACATATTTGACCCCTGTGACCTTGAAAATAGGTGAAGGTCTTTTATTTAAACAAAGTTGGTAGCCCTTCATCCTAGTTTGCTTCTTGCCAAATATCATCACCCTAGGCCTTTTGGTTATTAAGAAGAAGTTGTTTTAAGTAAAATATTGACACCGGACGACGGACAGACGACGGACGCTGCAAAAGGCAAGGTGAGCTAAAAAATGCTTAGTATCGTTAGAAATATCGATAACTTTTCTTTTAAAAACCTCCTATATGCACGTTAAATGTATTCTCCTTCGTTTCCGTACACATGCTCTTCATTTCCTCCAAAAAACACATGTATACCATTTCCGATTTTTTTGCAGTCACGGAGCCACTTTTTGTATATTCATGAGCTTGACGTCAGCCAAATGTCCCAGACTGTAATACACACGGGGTACACACGTAATAGACAGTTATACACATGTAACAGATCTAGACAGTAATACACACTCACAGACAGTAATACACACGGGGTACACACGTATTAGACAGTTATACACACGTAACAGATCTAGACAGTAATACACACGTAACAGACAGTTATACACACGAGGTACACACGTAATAGACAGTTATACACACGTAACAGATCTAAACAGTTATACACACGTAACAGACAGTAATACACACGGGGTACACACGTATTAGACAGTTATACACACGTAACAGATCTAGACAGTAATACACACTAACAGACAGTAATACACACGGGGTACACACGTAATAGACAGTTATACACA
>NW_018407560.1:194233-203495 GCF_002113885.1 Mizuhopecten yessoensis
TAGACAGTTATACACATGTAACAGATCTAGACAGTAATACACACGTAACAGACAGTCATACACACGGGGTACACACGTAATAGACAGTTATACACATGTAACAGATCTAGACAGTAATACACACTAACAGACAGTAATACACACGGGGTACACACGTAATAGACAGTTATACACACGTAACAGATCTAGACAGTTATACACACGTAACAGATCTAGACAGTAATACACACGTAACAGACAATAATATACACGGGGTACACACGCAATAGACCGTTATACACACGTTACAGATCTAGACAGTTATACACACGTAACAGACAGTCATACACACGGGGTACACACGTAACAGACAGTCATACACACGTAACAGACAGTCATACACACGTAACAGACAGTTATACACACGTAACAGACAGTCATACACACGAGGTACACACGTAACAGACAGTCATACACACGTAACAGACAGTAATACACACGTAACAGACAGTAATATACACGGGGAACACACGTAACAGACAGTAATATACACGTAACAGATCTAGACAATAATACACACGTAACAGACAGTAATACACACGGGGTACACACGTAACAGACAGTAATACACACGTAACAGACAGTAATACACACGTTAACGTTACAGACAGTAATACACACGTTAACGTTACAGACAGTAATACCACGGAATGGCCATTTTAAAAGTCCGTGGTTATACACAAGTCCCGTACACGTTACAAACCGGAAGTTACCACTACCATGCATGTTTACCTTAGTAACATATATACCCGTAAAGGACTAGTTCCTAACATTAGTTAATCTTTGTATCAAGTCAACATACCTACCTTCTCGTGTGGTCGTGTTGTCCCCGAGTATTATACTCTGGTGAGACGAACAGATCCTATATTTAATTACGTTCTAGTAACTGCGACAGGTTTTGTATGTCAGTCATGTGACTGCAGTAACTATTTTTAAACATGACTAGCCCCATAACGTACAAAGTACAGAGGAATGGGATCCGGAAACAAGTTGAAATAATAGCCCCAGTATTATTTAGCCTACAGCGTTTATAAACTCATACTTCTAATTATAACTGTGATATTGAGCTTTGATGCTATGTATAGTGTCAAACAATTGAAAATATCTTCAACTCACTTGTTTATAAATATCTTCAATTGAATAAAACCATTTTTAAATTAGTTGATTGTTAAAATATATCTATTGTCTCCTATAATTAGAGTCTAAAAACATTATGTTTGTTATTGAACTTGTCGAAGCTTTCATGTGAATTGTTCATGTTCTTTTCAGTTTGAAGAATAATCTGTTAATAATTATTCAATCTATCGAGTGGACAATGTGCGTCCAAATCCCTAAAGGGCCATATTGGACCTTGATGGAAGGACTGACATATGGACATAGATGGAAGGACTGACATATGGACATAGATGGAAGGACTGACATATGGACATAGATGGAAGGACTGACATATGGACATAGATGGAAGGACTGACATATGGACATAGATGGAAGGACTGACATATGGACATAGATGGAAGGACTGACATATGGACATAGATGGAAGGACTGACATATGGACATAGATGGAAGGACTGACATATGGACATAGATGGAAGGACTGACATATGGACATAGATGGAAGGACTGACATATGGACATAGATGGAAGGACTGACATATGGACATAGATGGAGGGACTGACATATGGACATAGATGGAGGGACTGACATATGGACATAGATGGAAGGACTGACATATGGACATAGATGGAAGGACTGACATATGGACATAGATGGAGGGACTGACATATGGACATAGATGGAGGGACTGACATATGGACATAGATGGAAGGACTGACATATGGACATGAATGGAAGGACTGACATATGGACATAGATAGAGGGACTGACATATGGACACGGATGGAAGGACTGACAAATGGACATAGATGAAGGGACTGACATATGGACATAGATGGAGGGACTGACATATGGACATAGGTGGAGGGACTACCATATGGACATAGATAGAGGGACTGACATATGGACATGGATGGAAGGACTGACATATGGACATAGATGGGAGGACTGACATATGGACATAGTTGCAATGACTGACATATGGACATAGATGGAGGGACTACCATATGGACATAGATGGAGGGACTGACATATTGACATAGATGGAGGGACTGACATATGGCCCTAGATGGAGGGACTGACAAATGGACATAGATGGAGGGACTGACATATGGACATAGATGAAGGGACTGACATATGGACATAGATGGAAGGACTGACATATGGACATGAATGGAGGGACTGGCATATGGGCATAGATGGAGGGACTGACATATTGACATAGATGGGGGGACTGACATATGGACATTATAAGATGGAGGGACTGACATATGGACATAGATGGAGGGACTGACATCTTGACATAGATGGAAGGACTGACATATGGACATATATGGGAGGACTGACATATGGCCATAGATGGAAAGACTGACATATGGACATAGATGAAGGGACTGACATATGGACATAGATGAAGGGACTGACATATGGACATAGATGGGAGGACTGACATATGGACATAGTTGCAATGACTGACATATGGACATAGATGGAGGGACTGACATATGGACATAGATGGAGGGACTGACATATTGACATAGATGGAGGGACTGACATATGGACCTAGATGGAGGGACTGACAAATGGACATAGATGGAGGGACTGACATATGGACATAGATGAAGGGACTGACATATGGACATAGATGGGAGGACTGACATATGGACATAGTTGCAATGACTGACATATGGACCTAGATGAAGGGACTGACATATGGACATAGATGAAGGGACTGACATATGGACATAGATGGGAGGACTGACATATGGACATAGTTGCAATGACTGACATATGGACATAGATGGAGGGACTGACATATGGACATGGATTGAGGAAAGGACTTATTAAGGGATGGAAAAAAGAATATTTGAAGGGGTTTACAAACAGACCTATGGATACTGATAATATTATATGGCCCCAATCTTCATTTCCTAGTGGCCATAAAAAAGGCTTAAAAGCCATACAGCCTTTTGCATTAAATGCAACTTTGTCAAGATATAAATCATAACCAAGACTGAAGTAAATCGTTCATGTATTTTATTACCTTTGAATACAATAGTGTAACATGATGCAGTTTGTAATTTATAGAACATCATACAGCCATGATTTAGTTCTGACAGGTTTTCTGTTTCTACTAATAACAACAAATACGAGAAACGAGGAGACAAACTTGTTCAGTTTTGTAATTTTTACACAATACTGTTTGTACTTCTTTAAACATGAGAGAAATTTAGTATGTATACTTCATTTTTATCATCTAACATCTGTGACAACAAACCATACCTTTACATAATTTGAGTAAAGAACGGCATTATAACATTACCTCCCCTTATCATAGCCAACCAGTATTAACTGGTCCTACTTATAATTGTTAAATAACAACCCGTCTTGTTCATTATATATGAAAAATATGGCAGTACAAAAATAACCCTAGTGGGCATGCATGGCGCTTTTTCACAATGAGAGGAGCAAAAATTAAGATGCTTGATGAGGGTGTATGACAAAATACAGGGGTCACGAAGTACTTCCTTCCTACACAATAAAGGGGCCAGCGAGCACTCCCTTCCTACACAATACACGTATCACCAAACACTCCCTTCCTACACAATACACGTATCACCAAATACTCCCTTCTTACACAATACACGTATCACCAAACACTCCCTTCTTACACAATACACGTATCACCAAATACTCCCTTCTTACAAAATACGGGGGCCACGGATCACTCTTTTCCTACACAATACACGTATCACAAAACACTCCCTTCCTACACAATACACGTATCACCAAACACTCTCTTCCTACACAATACACGTATCACCAAACACTCCCTTCCTACACAATACACGTATCACCAAACCCTCTCTTCCTACATAATACATGTATCACCAAATACTCCCTTCCTACATAATTACATAATACATGTATCACCAAACACTCTCTTCCTACACAATACACGTATCACCAAACACTCTATTCCTACATAATACATGTATCACCAAATACTCCCTTCTTACACAATACGTGGGCCACGGATCACTCCTTTCCTACATGATACACGTATCACCAAATACTCCTGCCCTACACAATACACGTATCACCAAACACTCTCTTCCTACACAATAACCGTATCACCAAACACTCTCTTCCTTCACAATACACGTATCACCAAACACTCTCTTCCTACATAATACATGTATCACCAAATACTCCTTTCCTACACAATACACGTATCACCAAACACTCCCTACCTACACAATACATTTATCACCAAACACTCTCTTGCTACACAATACACGTATCACCAAACACTCTATTCCTACATAATACATGTATCACCAAATACTCCTTTCCTACACAATACAGGGGCCACGGATCACTCCTTTCCTACACAATACCCGTATCACCAAACACTCTCTTCCTACATAATACACGTATCACCAAACACTCTCTTCCTACATAATACACGTATCACCAAACACTCTCTTCCTACACAATACACGTATCACCAAATCCTCCCTTCTTACACAATACACATATCACCAAACACTCCCTTCCTACACAATACACCTATCACCAAATACTCCCTTCTTACACAATACACGTATCACCAAACACTCCCTTCCTACTCAATACACGTATCACCAAACACTCCCTTCCTACTCAATACACGTATCACCAAACACTCCCTTCCTACTCAATACACGTATCACCAAACACTCCCTTCCTACTCAATACACGTATCACCAAACACTCCCTTCCTACACAACACATGTATCACCAAATACTCCTTTCCTACACAATACAGGGGCCACGGATCACTCCTTTCCTACACAATACCCGTATCACCAAACACTCTCTTCCTACATAATACATGTATCACCAAATACTCCTTTCCTACACAATACAGGGGCCACGGATCACTCCTTTCCTACACAATACCCGTATCACCAAACACTCTCTTCCTACATAATACATGTATCACCAAATACTCCCTTCTTACACAATACACGTATCACCAAACACTCCCTTCTTACACAATACACATATCACCAAACACTCCCTTCCTACACAATACACCTATCACCAAATACTCCCTTCTTACACAATACACGTATCACTAAATACTCCCTTCCTACACAATACACGTATCACCAAATCCTCCCTTCCTACACAATACACGTATCACCAAATCCTCCCTTCCTACACAATACACGTATCACCAAATCCTCCCTTCCTACACAATACACGTATCACCAAATACTCCACTTCTTACACAATACACGTATCACCAAATACTCCCTTCCTACATAATTACATAATACATGTATCACCAAACACTCTCTTCCTACACAATAACCGTATTACCAAACACTCTCTTCCTTCACAATACACGTATCACCAAACACTCCCTACCTACACAATACACGTATCACCAAATACTCCACTTCTTACACAATACACGTATCACCAAACACTCCCTTCCTACTCAATACACGTATCACCAAACACTCCCTTCCTACTCAATACACGTATCACCAAACACTCCCTTCCTACTCAATACACGTATCACCAAACACTCCCTTCCTACACACACAATACATGTATCACCAAATACTCCTTTCCTACACAATACATGTATCACCAAATACTCCCTTCCTACATAATTACATAATACATGTATCACCAAACACTCCCTTCTTACACAATATGGGGGCCACGGATCACTCCTTTCCGACACAATACACGTATCACCAAACACTCCCTACCTACACAATACACGTATCACCAAATACTCCCTTCCTACACAATACAGTTGTATAATACGGGGCCACTTAGATTCCCTTCCTACACAATACAGTTGTTTAATACAGGGGCCAATTAGATTCCCTTCCTACACAATACAGGGGCCACAGACCAATCCATTCCTACACAATACAGTTGTATAATACAGGGGCCACCTAGATTCCCTTCCTACACATTACAGGGGCCGGCGAGCACTCCCTTCTTGCACAATGCAGCGGGCAAGCAAGCATTCCCTTCTCACACAATAAAGGGGGCCAGCGAGCACTTACTTTCTACAAAACACACAGATGCACTGGAATAGGTTCTTGTTGGTGAATTTCATCATATTAGTTAAAGGTTTGTTACTCCAGAAAACCTTGACATTTAACATACCACTTCAAAACTGCTAGGCCACTTGATGAGCATGTGCTCTAGAAGCTGTACATATTTCATGCAAGTGTTATTTTTTTGATCCCTCTTCCTAGCAAGCTATAGTTCTGTAGAAGAGATAATTTGAAGGCTATTCAAATCACTCTGTTCGTGGTCCATCCTTAAACAATTCGTGTTAGTGCTGTTTCTCAGAAAGTACAGCAGGGATGTTTCAAATTTCAAACAAGGTTCCTCATGGTCCTTAGTTACGCATATCAAATTTTGGGACTGATCACAAAACAGGCAGCCATCTTGTATTTGAGAGTGAAAGTTTGTTAGCGCCATTTCTCAAAGGGATCATTCTCAAATTTCATATAATAGTTCCCCCTGGTCCTTAGACCAGGGGGAACTATTTTATCATATTTTGGGAGTGATCACAAAATCAAGTTGGCCGACAGGCTGCCATCTTGAATTTGAGAGTTAAAGTTTGTGAGTGCTGTTTCTCAGAATGTACTGGAGGATCTTTTGCAAATTTGAAATGCAGGTTCCCCTTAGTCCTTAGTGGTACATGTTAACTTCTTAGTGGTACATGTTAACTTCTTAGTGGTACATGTTAACTTCTGTGACTGATCTGAGGGACAAGGTGGCTGTCAGGCAAACTGATCAAACAGATAAGAGAAAAGAGGAGAAAAGATTGAACTGGCATAGAACTAATGAAGATAGTACAATGGTGGGCACCAAGATCCCTCTGGGATCTCTTGTTATACCAATGAACGTCTGTGACCTTGATGATGGGTCAAGGTCATTTGTTATATGCCCTTCTCAGCAAACTACATGAATGATGACAAATATCAGGAATCTATGCCTCAAAGATTTGCATGGGATGTTGTTTGAAGTTTACAACACAACAGAAGCTCAAATTGTGAAATTGTGTTTTCATGTATAAATATACTGCTTATATTTAATGACAGAATATCCAAAATCCCAAACCCATATTTATGATCCCCCTAGTGTAAATTTGGTTGTCATGTGCGATAAAGGTTTTATAACATTTTGTGTTTGAAATTATGAAACCTTTGACATACATTTTTTTTTTTGGGGGGGGGGATACAAAATATCATAAACATGAAGATATAGAATTGAAAGGATGTGTTTATTGTACCAGCATTTGACAGTTTTCTAATCAATTTGATAATAGACACATGTACAGTTTACACTTGATAAAAACATTTACTTGGTAACCATGGCCATAATGGAGAAAGCAGGTCTTCAAAATATCCTGCTACTCAAGTAGCTACAGCTTGTTACCATTTAGTCATCGCTGGTTACCATTTAGTCATCGCTGGTTACCATTTAGTCATCACTGGTTACCATTAAGTCATAAAATATCCTGCTACTCAAGTAGCTACAGCTGGTTACCATTTAGTCTTAAAATGATTTCCAAATTACAGGACAACTATACTATAATGTAGTAATAATCTAAAAATATCCATACAACAGATATAATTTTCTTTCGTAATCAGTGTTTTTCCAGGGTATTCTGTAAAGTTTCACACATATTCATTAGCAGCTAAAATTGCACTACGAGGCAACAACTAATTTCGCCATATTGCTATGGTAACACTTGTCATTGCACAGCTTGTCTTAGGTAAAATGTACACAGAAAAGTTCATCCAAAGAACTTAAAAAGTAAAACTTCACAAAAACCAGGGGAGAAAAAATGATATGACTGCATCAAACATGTAATCAATACAATGTAACCAGTAATGCCTATAGACGTTCATCAGTCAGTTGTTTAATTACTGTACATGTAATCTATACAATGTAACCAGTATTGCAATGCCCATAGACGTTCATCACCCAGTTGTTTACTGTACATGTAATCTAAACAATTTAACCAGTATTGCCCATAGACGTTCATCAGTCAGTTGTTTAATTACTGTACATGTAATCTATACAATGTAACCAGTATCGCCCATAGACGTTCATCACCCAGTTGTTTACTGTACATGGAATCTATATAATGTAACCAGTATTGCAATGCCCATAGACGTTCATCAGTCAGTTGTTTACTGTACATCTAATCTATACAATGTAACCAGTATTGCCCATAGACGTTAATCAGTCGGTTTGTTTACTGTACATGTAATCTATACAATGTAACCAGTATCGCCCATAGACGTTCATCACCCAGTTGTTTACTGTACATGTAATCTAACCAATGTAACCAGTATTGCCCATAGACGTTCATCACCCAGTTGTTTACTGTACATGTAATCTAAACAACGTAACCAGTATTGCCCATAGACGTTCATCAGTCAGTTGTTTTCTGTACATTTAATCTATACAATGTAACCAGTATTGCCCATAGACGTTAATCAGTCAGTTGTTTACTGTACATGTAATCTATACAATGTAACCAGTATCGCCCATAGACGTTCATCACCCAGTTGTTTACTGTACATGTAATCTAAATAATGTAACCAGTATTGCCCATAGACGTTCATCAGTCAGTTGTTTTCTGTACATTTAATCTATACAATGTAACCAGTATTGCCCATAGACGTTCATCAGTCAGTTTGTTTACTGTACATGTAATCTATATAATGTAACCAGTATTGCAATGCCCATAGATGTTCATCAGTCAGTTGTTTACTGTACATGTAATCTATACAATGTAACCAGTATTGCCCATAGCCGTTCATCAGTCAGTTTGTTTACTGTACATGTAATCTATACAATGTACCCAGTATTGCCCAGACGTTCATCAGTCAGTTGGTTACTGTACATGTAATCTATACAATGTACCCAGTATTGCCCAGACGTTCATCAGTCAGTTGTTTACTGTACATGTAATCTATATAATGTAACCAGTATTGCAATGCCCATAGACGTTCATCAGTCAGTTGTTTACTGTTCATGTAATCTATACAATGTAACCAGTATTGC
>NW_018407560.1:207512-211308 GCF_002113885.1 Mizuhopecten yessoensis
CATGGATATACCCCACCTCCTCACAAAGTAGTCTCACATGGATATACCCCACCTCCTCACAAAGTAGTCTCACATGGATATACCCCACCTCCTCACAAAGTAATCTCACATGGATATACCCCACCTCCTCACAAAGTGGTCAAAGCTTAAAGAACACATTTTTGTGTTAATTTACTTTAGTTAAAAAGCTTTTATAAAATCTGGCAAATTATAATAATATCATTATTATGCAGTAGAGATCAATTTTCTCTGAGGTTTTTGGGCTATGATTATAGAACTTAGAAGTCCAGTAGCTGTAGTTGAGTGCATATATATGTATGTGTTATAGTATGTGTTATAGTATGTGTTGAAATAATGCATGTTAAGGATTGATATCTGTCACTTTTGCCAAGACAAATGAAATTAATTCTGTCTAAAACATAAAATCAGTAATGGAAGATCACAGTTAACGTTAATGACGTCCGAGTATGTGTCAGCTATAAAGCTATAAAATGTCTGGAGAAAGCAGCAGAGAGTTCCTTATCACTGCACCAGTTCTCCATAGCTCACTTAGGCACTGTATCTGGGTTCCATACTCCTCATGTAGGTCTATAAAACTCTTATGGCTCATCTCTGAAGGTTCGTCATAATCATTAGTGAAATCAAACTTTTGTCCAGCTTTCGACCCACCCGATTGTAGCGTATTGTTTGCTGTAGAGTTGAAAGGATTGAATCTTTGGTTGGTTATTCTTCCTTGAGTAACATTTGAAGGTTCTTCCTCCAACGTCAATCCTAGTAAGTCACTAAAATTGGAATCACCTGGGTCAGAGAAGGAGATTTTCTGGTAATGTGTGTGCACCATTTTACTATCACGTTTTGCCTGTTCCACAAGTCTTTGCTGCGTCTCGGAATTCATTTCCTCTATCTGTTGTTGCAAGTCTGCAACCATTAGCTTCATGTAATCGTAACTTGCGCATGCTAACACTTTCATCCATGCTTCCATTTCCTCCTGAGTATCTGCTGCAAGAGTGTAGGTACGGGAATGGCTTCCTGGAAATACGATCTGGAAAGTAAATCCATCTGTGTTCTCAGCTAGCTCAATTGTGCAACCTTCTAAGACAACCACGCCTATAGGTTCTTTATCCATCCTTCTCTCATAGTAGAAGAAGAGGTTGCCTTTTAACACAAACCATCGCTTCTGGAACCCCTTATTCAGTTCCCCTCTCTTCAGGAGCGGACCTTCCTTATCAGCAGGGGCCCCTGACGAGGCAAATTTTACCAAACTTTTCTCGTTAATTTTCATAATTCACATAACTTCGTGTACAATTTCAGTCAAACAGTTTTAATACTAGTCTGTTGTTTCTGCTACGTATCGGGGCATCCTGTGCACTGCTGTCATCAGGTCGCTGACCGAACGTAAACCGCCTGTTCGTGTTAGGCAGCTGTTCACGTTACCTGTTGTCCGGACGTGACTGTATTTTTCGTCAAATCAGCTCAACTTTAAATTATCTCAAATGGAGCTTTACCCTTGAAACAATTAATCGGTCACGATAGGCTAAATGCGTCTTCTAAAGTCCTAACCCTACTAGGTCAGGTGAGGAAAGATTGGAGAGTTTAAAGTTCTTTTCGGAACACCTCTTGACTTATTATTGAAAGTTATAAGTAAATAACGAAAAGTCCAAATACACACTCGACAGGTCATGTGATTGTCCAAAATGGCGGACATGTTATATTTGTTTTTGTTTTGTCTGTTTTTCGCCGCTGTATGCAATGGCAGAGAGCACTCAGCTCCCTCAGTGGCATACGTATCGTACGACATAAACAGACACGATTACACAATTGTCGACAGCACGGAACCGGGCAACTTTGTTGCGAAAGGAGTTTTCCGCAATGAAGTGAACACCACTGGGTAAGTATGAAGTTAGGAGGCTCCACACTTTCGCAATTAACCAGCAAAATTCGTTGAAACTTTCACAAAATGGTTATGCAATGTTGATTTTATGAAAAATCTAAGCATTCCGATAGTTTGGGGACTTTTTTTGGAAAAATATATATAAAAAAAAATTCGTCAATTGTTCGGAACAATAACAACAACAACAAAATGAAAAGAAGGTTTTTATTTATCGCAAAAAATATAACACACGTTACACAAAGTGTTTTTTATTGAAATTTGAACGTATAAAAGTAATTATCTACAAGCTAAAAACAAACAGGACACAAAGATTCATACATATTGAATGAGAAATTGAACAAAATATACACAATGGCTTTATAATCAATTTATTTTACATTTTAAAATCACTTTGATCCTGGTAAGAGTTGTCTTCCTTGAAAACAATCGGAACTTTTTGCAGAGGGATACAATTTACACAATGACAGTTATCTCTGTTATACATGTATATAACAAAAATGATGGAAATAAATCAAAATTATCAATTTATTGTTCTTTTATGGAACTAAATTACTCTCAGTCATGTAAACTTTGGACATCATTCCACAGCCGTTGACTCACAGTATATTTACATGTCAGGTACATATGTGCCCAGAGGCTATCGCATGGTATGCCATTCATGTGCACTCAAACATGCATTTTTATAGGGAACTTGATATTTTATAAAACTTTCTTTTCACAGAGTAATAACTAGACTGCATATGTAAAAACAATTTAATGGACAAAGCGAAACTATTAACAGTGAAAATCGTAACGACCTCGAGCTTGTGAACTTGTGTAAGCACGTGATATATGCACATGTGAGGTCAGTCCGCATTCAGTGTGTTTCTTATATGACCTTGTTGAGGTCGTCTGGTCTCATGTCAGTGTAATCCCGTGAGTCTGTTCATGTCTATGAATTGGAAGCATTATTTCTGAAGTACGTGTGATACACGTAACACATTTCCAGGTAAAAATTTGATATTGGGTTTTGACATATCATCGTCATGCACGTATACTATTGTTTACCAGGTGTTACATTCATTTGCACTACGATATACTGAAATGCCTGATACGCAATACGGAAATGATGACACGGTGTATATGCCCATTTTGATCGAGTTGATTGAGTCCGAGCTGTACTTTTCCGGAATTATGTCACAAAAATGGACGCTGATGACGATGTGTGGAGACACCTTAAGGTATTTCACACAGCATCATGTAAGTGTATATTTTTGTAATGGGCTCATAACTTTCCTCAAAATGAATAAAGTATTTCAGGGTTATTAGGTCAAGGTCAAGGTCACCATTACTATTTTTTGAATATCCTTGTCTGCGATCTAGTGGCTTAATTCCTTGAGGGATTTCGATCAAACTTCACACAATTACAAAGGACCATAATATCTCGGACAAGTTTGAGTTTCAGAGTTGTTTGGTCAAGGTCACCGTTACTATTTTTAGAAAATCCTTGTCAGCGCTCTAGCGGCTTCATTCCTTGAAGGATTTTGATCAAACTTTACACAATTACAAAGGACAATTATATCTTGGACAATTTTGAGTTTCAGGGTTGTCAATCATTTTATTATATAATTCCTCTATCATCAAACTAACATTACAATTTCTAGTATTATTATTACATTAAAATTAGTCACAAGCTAATTGTATACTTTTCATTTTCCCAAATTAACCCCAAATGGCACCATTTTTAGGTCACCTGAGCTTTAGCTCAAGTGACCTATTGCTATCGTTTTCGTCCGTCGTCGTCCATCGTCCGTCGTCCATTAACATTTTACATTTCAAACTTAAAGTCAAGTTCTGCTGGGCCGATTGAACTGAAAGTTGGTAGGAATGATCGCCTCATGGTCCTGACAAAGTGTTGTTATTTTT
>NW_018407560.1:212528-260161 GCF_002113885.1 Mizuhopecten yessoensis
GTAGGAATGATCGACTCATGGTCCTGACAAAGTGTTGTTATTTTTCAGGTCAATCAGAAATCCAATATGGCCACCACAGCCGCTATTTTGTAAATACCTATTCTAAACTTAAAAACAATTTCTAATAGGCCGATCTTATTTAAAATCGGTCTAGGAATGATCAGCTCATGGTCCTGACAAAGTTAAGTTAACATTATACTTAACTACTTTTTACTCAAATTGGTACATATTTCAACAACAAAAATAAATACTGTAGGACTCAGGTGACCGTTAAGGCCCATGGGCCTCATGTATAAATCATTACAGTGTAATAGCTAGCGGGGGCCGGTAGGGGACATGTATTGCTTTAGCAATACTCAGTATGCTTGTTTATTTCATTTTCCAGTTTATTCAAATAAATAGTACGTTGTAATACTATTTTTTTTTTAAACCACATTGATTCTTTAAAATATCATTTGATCCCTTATACAGCTGTAAGGTACAAATAAATACTTACAGATTTGGTTATTCAGCAAATGACTAAGATATATATACTTATTAGGGTGTTGTTAAATTTTAACTAATTTAGATAAATTTCTACCTGATTGTAATGTTCCAAAATTAAACAATGTAGAATCTTTATCTTTAGAAGGTAATATAACTTTACTGAAGCGTCACATACTTTAAAACGCATGAAAAATAATAAAAGCTCCGGGTCTGACGGATTTACAGTAGAATTTTTTAAGTGTTTTTGGAAACAACTAGGTAAATTTGTTTTAAGATCTATTAATTATGCATATATAAATGGAAACTTATCTATAACTCAAAAACAAGGAATTATTACATGTATACCAAAAGGTGATAAACCAAGGCAATTTCTTAAAAATTGGAGACCTATTTGTCTTTTGAATATTGTTTACAAAATTGCATCTGGCTCAATAGCTTCTAGATTAAAAACTATTTTAGATAAATTAATTAACACTGACCAGACAGGATTTATTGCAGGCAGATTTTTAGGGGAAAATACACGATTAATTTACGATATAATGCAGTATACAGAGGACAATGATATAGATGGGATGCTTTTGATTGTTGATTTTGAAAAGGCATTTGATTCTGTTAGTTGGGAGTTTATTGAAAATGTATTTAAATATTTTAATTTTGGTGAGGATATTAGAAGTTGGATAAAAACACTACATAAAAATTCTATGTCTGCAATTAATCAAGGTGGTAATCTCTCATCTTTTTTTGAAATTAAGAGGGGTTGCCGTCAAGGTGATCCGATAGCTCCATACATTTTTATTTTGTGTTCAGAAATACTTGCAATTAGACTTAAAATAATAATTATATTAGGGGTATAAATATAGACAACTCTCCACTACTTCTCTCACAATATGCAGATGATACCTCTTTCATTTTAGATGGAACGAAACAATCATTAAAAGAATCAATAAAAGAGCTTAATTTATCTGCAAAAATTTCTGTTCTTAAATAAATAAAAGTAAAACACAAGTTATATGGATAGGCAGTAAAAAGTACAGTGATGAGATATATTATCCGGAATGGAACCTGCAATGGGGAAGTCAAAAATTTATGGTATTAGGTATAGAATTTCATATAGATTTACATCAAATCCCTAAATTAAACTATGATAAAAGATTAGTGAAACTTAAGTCAATGATTAAGAATTGGAGTAGACGAATATTAACACCAATAGGAAGAATACAAATAATTAAATCATTATTAATATCCCAATTTGATCATCTATTTATCCCCTTACCAAATCCAGATGAAAATTTTATTAAAAAATTAAATTCAGAAAGTTTTAAATTTCTTATGGAAAAGTAAAGTAGATAAAACAAAACGGGAAATAACCATCAAAAGCTATCAGGAAGGGGGTCTTAAAATGATACACATCAAGTCTTTTATTGAAGCCTTGAGACTTACTTGGATACGTAGGTTGCTTACATCAGGGGGTAAATGGCAAGTGTTATTTAAAAAATATGTTAATAAGGACATTTTATTTAATTGTGGTTCAGAATACTTATCGATTATTCAAGGCAATCGTAAAAACCTTTTTTGCTTAAACCCTGTCTTTGCCAAAATATGAACATATAACTATCAAATTTTCTTATATAAACGTGTACTTCTAAATACTTATCTGTAAAACTCCTTGAACTTTCAGACACATCTATATAGCTTCTTTATTTCTCAATCTGCTCTAACCTCTTTTCTATCACTTCTAAACAATGCTTTTATATAACGGACACAATTTAGCTGTAATTTAATTATATATAAACATAATTAATTATTAATTATACCTGGAAAAATGAAGTTTATTATAAATGAATATTTAATGAATGAATGGTAATGTGTGAGAGGATTTTTTTTTTAACTTATTGTACTATGTCATTTATTTATTTATGTATTATTGAAAGATCAGTTCAATTAATATTATATCAAATACTACATGGAACAGCTTGTTAATACATGTATTATCAAAAATATAAAACTGAAGAAAAATTTAAGAGGTAAAAATATATTTGTGAATATTTATATAAGCATATGTACAGGTAGATTCACTTCTTGAAACTCAGACACTTTTTAAGAAAAAGACCATAATCCCTATCAAAACAAGTTGTCCTACAGGTAAATTAAAAATGTATGCGTTCAGGGAATCAGCCCTCCATCCAGTGGGGGTCAGTTGCTAATTAATATCTGATGACACGTGGGTATTAGCATTAAACAGCCACATAAGAGCTGTCAGTTCATTACAATCGAAAACATGGAAATGTAAGTCGTGACTATAAAATTGAAACCGGACACTGACATTGAATCCGGAATTTATTTTTTCGTCATTGGAATGTGATTTAGTGTTAATAAAACATAATATTAACACAAGAAAGCAAATTTATTCACAATTACCTATATAAAAATAATGTAAGTTTTAAGTAAGGGTTTATTGTCTCGTCGCCACCAAGTGGAAGCGAGACTAAGGTGTTGCTCGACGATGGTGGCGTCAACATTAAGTTTTTGTGTGCAAGTTAGTTTCTCTGAAAGTTTAAGTGCTACACCAACCAAACTTAGACCATAGATGCATCTTCAGGTAATACAACTCCGCCCATGCATCAAAAGCTGGATGCTGTCTTCCTTTCATGGTCCATTGACTTTGTCAGCATCTCCATCAACATTAACTTTTTGCGTTTAAGTTAGAACTACCAGCAGATAGTGAGGAACTGCCTTTGTCACAGAAACAAGAGGCAGATGAGGATATTCAACTTGTTAGAACTTGGGTACTTGACAAGAAACGACCACCATTCAATGCTATTGCTGGCAGGAATATCACTGTGCGATCATTATGGATGCAGTTTGAGGCTTTGTTTGTCAAAGACAACCTATTATACAGAGGAAGTTCTAACGGGAATCCACAGGTTGTTCTACCACGAAAAGAACGAAGGACCGTCCTTTCTCATACGCATGACAACAAGACAGCCGGTCACTTGGGAATGAAGAAAACTCTAGCAAAGATTAGACAAACGTTTTACTGGCCTGGGCTTAAAGGCGATGTCAAACGATATGTAGCTGGATGTGTACCGTGTTGTCGAGGAAAGTCTCCTACCAAAGCAAAAAGAGCGCCAATGCAACTGGTCAAAGCAGGGTTTCCTATGGAACGAATAGGAATAGACATCCTCTGTGAATTACCCCAAACCGACCAAGGAAACAGACACATATTGGTGATATCAGATTATTATACCAAGTGGACTGAATGCTTCGCCATGAGGGACATGGAAGCCAAGACTGTTGCAAGAATTCTGGTTGAAGAAGTAATTTGTAGGTTTGGTGTACCCAGCACCATTCATTCAGATCAGGGTTCTCAATTCGAGAGTGCTCTTTTCCAGGAAATGTGCAAGCTCTTAGAGATTAAGAAAACACGAACGACCCCTTACCACCCAAAGTCGGATGGAATGGTCGAACGATTTAACAAAACGTTAGTCAACATGTTAAAAGGTTTTGTTAATGACCAACAAACCGACTGGGACCTGCACTTACCATACGTGACTATGGCTTACAGGTCAGCTGAACATGAAACAACGGCTAACACCCCAAACTTCATGATGTTGGGCAGGGAGACCAGCACCCCATTGGATATCCAGTATTCAATGCCTCGGGATATCAAAGTCATACCCCAAAATATGTGGGCTTGGCGGCTGAAAGAGAAGATGGAGGATGCCCATCATATGGTGAGACAGCATGTGAAAGGAGCCATGTTGAGACAGAAGAAGAATCATGACTCCAAGCTGTCCTGGCAGAACTTCAAACCAGGCAATGAAGTTTTTGTGTTCTTTCCGAATGTAAAGGTGGGACGAAGTCACAAGTTATCAAGTCGGTGGAGAGGACCGTACAAGGTGCTAACTAAGTTGACAGACGTCACCTGCAGAGTGCGTTGCGGACGCAAGGGGAAGTCACAGGTCATCCATGCGGACCGTATGAAGTTACGGGAGGGTCAGGTCATGAGTGGTGAAAATACCCAAGAAGCGAGAGAGTTAAGGGATCGACCAACACAGGTCGATGAGAGTTGTTTCAGCTACTGGAAAGTAGGGGATGCTGCGTCATCTAGAGAAATGAATGGGAGTGTGATGGAAGATGCTCATATGGAGGTGGAGAATGATGTGAATAACAGTGATTCAGTCAGAAATGGAGAGAAAACGTTTGAGAACAACTCCAGACAAACACGCACTCGACGACCACCTCAGTGGCATTCTAGTTACACTTCAGAATATTAGGTAGATCTGTTATCACTATATGAGGGTAACATTTGCTGTTGTAGAAGAATCATAGTGTATATTTTTGATTGATGTCATTACATCTTGAAGAGTTCAGTACCAGAGTTATTTTATTTCTATAACGCGAGGACGCGTTGTTCTCGGAGGCGTGGGTAATGTGATGAATGTACATATCGTAATCCTACCTTCGCTGATTTAGCATATTATTCAGGTTAGATACGTTGATCTGTTGGCGTTAATCATTTGTGTTATGTCTCCGTAATTCGAACGCTTAGAAGACAGATAGTTTTCGAGGTACAATCAAAACGTACAGGTGATTATACCTCACTCACCGCTAGGTGTCGCTAGGATAGCAAGAGGGTATAAATAGGCAGAATCCAGCGACAATCGGGCCAGTTCTGTTCTGATCTCGGCGTGTGTACAGCAGTGACAGATCGCAAGTACCTAATATATGCGAGACCGGCTTTGTGTTGGAAAGATAGAAGTGACTGAATAAGTCTTGCCTTGATCCACACACTGCATGGAAGATATATTAAATAAACGATTGAGTGCTGTAGCGAGATACCGTTAGACAGAAGGTGTCACGGGCATAGGCTGTGCAGTGCTAGTCGCGACCAGGCTAGTCGTGACTAGGTATAGTCGTTAGTGCTAGTCGTGACTAGGGGTAGTCGCGACCAGGCTAGTCGTGACTAGGTATAGTCGTTAGAGCTAGTCGTGACTAGGGATAGTCGTGGTCATTAGAGAGTGCCGTAGTTGTATACTAGTATAAGGCTGTCGTGATCGGCGCGACTAGGTCATATAGCTAGGTAGCTGACTATAGGGCAACTATAGTGACTAGGGCTAGCCGCGACTAGGTAGTCGAGTTGTGTACTGCCTGGATTGTACGGTAGTGTGTGTAGTGTGTTATATTGATACAGAGCAGATAGCTTTGGTAATAGTTCTATAGTCGTGCAGTAATTATTCTGTTCATATCATGTATTAAGCATTAGGTAATAGGTATGCTGGTTACAAGGTAGTAACACATATTTGTATATATTTGCAACTGTAGTGTAGTTATAATTAAGCTTACAGCACAGGGATCCTTAGAAGTGACTAGGGTACGGACCCCGGAACGTTACATATCCACTATGTTTTGAGATATATCTTTTAAACTGGATTAACATCTTTTAATTATCCTTTTTTTGTCTTTGATAGAAGTATTGTGATATATTTACTTTTAAATGTTGATAGCTATATCTGCACCAAATGTCACGTGTAAACCTCCCTAAAATTCTTTAAAATATTAGAAAGTCTCCAATTTTGGTTCCAACAAAGTAATTAGGGACTTCAGAAGGACACAAAAGTGATATAACTATGTTATATGCAGTATTATTTCGGTGTTAAATGTCTCACAAATTTCTCACTAATTCAGAGAAAAAAATCACACTAATTTTGACCAAATCTCATTAAACAATTCACTAATCTCACTATTTTGCAGCAGAAAGTTATGGCATACATTGTATTTGGAATAAAGAACATTGAACACTGATTAGAAACCTGATATGAGTTAGTGGTAAAAATGCAAAGTATCTATGATGAGGGTGAACAAATGTTTAGTTAATTAAGTGCTATCTGTGGATGAGCATACACGGTAGAAGGCGAAATCTCACAGATTTTAACGTGCGATAATGTCTCACATCGTGCGATAATGTCTCACATCGTGCGACATAAAGTTACAGAAAGTCCTCAAAGCCTCATAACATTTTGATAATCAATCCCTGAACTATTTGCCCTTAGCTGTTAAAGTTGTACGAGATTCTACATGTATATCTATGTTTTGAGTAATAATTGATAATTTCTGTTCTCAAGTGCTCTTCTGATAACTTCTGAATATTCAACTGATGTCAGCCGACATGTGAGTTGATCTAAGTGTATTTTTCATTAGATAGTTGTAATTAATCTCCAATGTAAATGAAATTTAATAGATTCATAATGTAGATTTTGTTTGATCATTTTTCAGTGATATTTGGGAGTCAGTTATTTGAGTCCTGCTGGTCTCATGCTTTTCCTGTTGGACTCGCCAACATTCTGAGGACGTTGATTTGTTGGCGTTAATCATTTGTGCTATGTCTCTGTAATTCAAACGCTTAGAAGACAGATAGTTTTAGAGGTACAATTAAAACGTACCGGTGGTTATATTATACCTCACTCACCACTAGGTGTCACTCAGATAGTCAAAAAGTATAAATAGGCAGAATCCAGAAATAATCGGCTCCAGTAATTTAGGGAAGTCGTGACTAGGTATAATTGTGTAGAGCTGGTCGCGACCAGAGTAGTCGTGACTAGGGTAGTCGCAATCAGGGTAGTTGTGACTAGGGAAGTCGTGACTAGGTATAGTTGTATAGAGCTGGTCGCGACCAGAGTAGTCGTGACTAGGTATAGTTGTGTAGAGCTGGTCGCGACCAGGGTTGCGTGACTAGGTATAGTTGTGTAGAGCTGGTCGCGACCAGGGTAGTTGTGACTAGAGAAGTCGTGACTAGGTATAGTTGTGTCGAGCTGGTCGCGACCAGGGTAGTCGTGACTAGGTATAGTTGTGTAGTAATTAGTCTGTTCATGTCATGTATTAAGCACTAGGTATGCTGATTACAAGGTTGTAACACATATTTGTATATATTTGCAACTGTAGTATATTTTAAGCCTTACATCACAGGGATCCTTAGAAGTGACTAGGGTACGGACCCCGCAATGTTACACTGTAATACTCACAGATTGGTCTCTCATGAAATCTGGCATCTATATGTATGAAATATATTTTCAATTATAGTATATCAATTCAATCTTCTTGTAATATGATGTATATGTACATGTAACTGTTCTGTTTCACTGTGTCTTGAAAAAGGAGCGGGTCGCTCCGAAAATTTGACAACCTAAACTTGTCCACACTGTTGGAATTACTTCTTTGCCCCATATGAAATCTCAGGTGTGTATTTGGCAGGGTGTGTGAGCATGTCACCTCTCCCTAAAAGAGATAATATTAATCAGCCAGAGGTTTAAGATTACAACTACATGTACAAGTACCACTCCGCCTTTTACCCCTAATTCTAGCACATGCCTTCCATAGATCTCACAGATACGTTAAGTTACCTTCAGACCTGTGATGACCCAACGGATGATTATACCTTCGCCTGGCGAGTCGTCAAGGGTAAATATGGATCTGGCCAAACCTGTCCAAACTGCCTCACCTCTCTACAGACTTCTTATCTGATTGTAACAAAACTTCACATAGGTATTCACAAACATCACCTCTTCTGCAGTCAAAAACCAGGTCACTGCTACTATAAATAGAGTTTGATAGAAATTGATCTACAGACAACTTTCTTTTCCTGTCATCATGAAATTTCAGACAACATGTTCATAGATATCACCTTCTGCAGTCAAAAACTAGGTCACTGTTATTGTAACAGCTTGAAGTGCGATGGTACTAGTGTCGTCTATGATATGCTAGCTGGTTTATGTAAGCTACACATTTTCCATTTCAAGCTTTGATAGCTTAACTAAGAGGCATTTATTGTTTGAAACGCTCATTTGGATGCCTTCATTAAGAGGCTTACCCGACCTCTCATTATGAAATCATCTTATTCTAAGATATTCTATCAAGTAGTTTTATAAATATTCCACTAATTTGATATATAAGAACAATAAAATAAAATTGTAGAGTGTAAATCACCAAACATTTTTTAAATTGACCATCTAGAATAAATGTAGTTTAAGGGATAGTCTTGCCTATTGTTTTCTTTTCTATTTTTTTGCATTACATATTAGATAATGTAACGCCTGCCAGTGCTGGCTTCTCATTCTGAAACAAGGGACATTCTCAGAGTAGTCAATTGTTTTTGTAAATAATTCATGAAGCTGACAATTAAGTGTAACAAAGAGAAAAATATTACAGATTATAAATCATGAAACTGTTTTTAAATTGACCATGTAGAAAAAGTGATACATTTGTTCATTTTGATAACATACCGGTAACTCACTAATGATGAGTACCCAGGTACGGCTGCTGTCGATTATATTTTGGAAGTCCCCTTAAGTATAGTAACACTTAACAATGAACTTGATGGCATCAAAGTAGACTTAGGACATAGGTGCACCTCAAATTCAATAAAAGAAAGATACACATTTATTTTCATCTCTGTAGTATGTATCTGGGTTGGCAAACTTGTGATTCTCACATATTCTTTTTGTCTAGTGGGGAACCAACAAAGAAATGATACAAGAATTAACATCAACCAATGATTATATCTTATTGGCAGGTGGTCCCTGTTAGAAGTCTCAACATCAGAAAGTTACAGCGATGACGTGCAGGCCTACGCAGCAGGGTTGGTGGAGGGATATCTTACAGCAGACTTCATTAAGATGCAATGGTATAACACCATAGAGGGCTACTGTGACAAACCATATACGGCCTACTGTACACGTCTTCAGGCCTACCTCCAACAAAACCTCGACTGGATGAATAGGATGATCAGTAAATCCAAAGCAGACCCTTACTGGAATCAGGTAATTACACATTAACAAACCTCACCTATCTAGTGCCAGAGGTTCTAACAGTTTCTAACACGAACATGTGACTGAATGAAACTTGATT
The DNA here is from genome assembly GCF_002113885.1 of Mizuhopecten yessoensis. Taxonomy (NCBI): domain Eukaryota; kingdom Metazoa; phylum Mollusca; class Bivalvia; order Pectinida; family Pectinidae; genus Mizuhopecten; species Mizuhopecten yessoensis. Next base: position 221,919 of record NW_018407560.1, read on the forward strand.
TAAGGGTGAAATATTAGAAGTGTGTTATTGTTTGGTCAGCTTCAATTCTAAACTAGTACTGGTGTATGTTTGATGTTTCCAGTTTTAATTATGGAAATATTTTCAGAATCAAATTTTCTCTTAATATGTTATTAAGTTTAAGGCTGTATGTTACATATACAGTATGCATTATAGGTATTACTTTTGCAAGAATTATCGCCCTTAAAAGGTTTTGTTTTAAGTTATTTGATGGATATTTTCTGCAATCAGCCGATTTCAGCTCTTTTTTTTATTAGTTTACTTTTATAAAATCAATTGCTGTATTATCACTGTATTTCGGAGTACCATTCACTGTAAGGCTTTAGGTTATGTATAATTCAGAGTACCATTCACTGTGAGGCTTTAGGTTACGTATAATTCAGAGTACCATTCACTTTGAGGCTTTAGGTTATGTATAATCCAGAGTACCATTCCCTGTGAGGCTTTAGGTTATGTATAATCCAGAGTACATAATTCAGAGTACCATTCACTGTGCGGCTTTAGGTTATGTATAATCCAGAGTACCATTCACTGTAAGCCTTTAGGTTATGCATAATTCAGAGTACCATTCACTGTGAGGATTTAGGTTATGTATAATTCAGAGAACCATTCACCCTAAGGCTTTAGGTGCCTACTTGTCATATTATAGTATTAGGCCTGTAAGGTGCCTACTTGTCATATAGTATTTGGCCTGTAAGGTGCCTACGGGTCATATAGTATTTGGCCTGTAAGGTGCCTGCTGGTCATATAGTATTTTGCCTGTAAGGTGCCTACTGTTCATATAGTATTTGGCCTGTAAGGTGCCTACTGGTCATATAATGTATAATTCAGAGTACCATTCACCGTAAGGCTTTAGGTTATGTATAATTCATAGTACCATTCACTGTGAGGCCTTAGGTTATGTATAATTCAGAGTCCCATTCACCCTAAGGCTTTAGGTGCCTACTTGTCATATTATAGTATTAGGCCTGTAAGGTGCCTACTTGTCATATAGTATTTGGCCGGTAAGGTGCCTGCTGGTCATATAGTATTTGGCCTGTAGGGTGCCTACTTGTCATATAGTATTTGGCCTGTAAGGTGCCTACGGGTCATATAGTATTTGGCCTGTAGGGTGCCTACTTGTCATATAGTATTTGGCCTGTAAGGTGCCTGCTGGTCATATAGTATTTGGCCTTTAAGGTGCCGACTGGTCATATAGTATTTGGCCTGTAAGGTGCCTGCTTGTCCTATAGTATTTAGCCTGTAAGGTGCCTACTTGTCATATAGTATTTGGCCGGTAAGGTGCCTGCTGGTCATATAGTATTTTGCCTGTAAGGTGCCTGCTGGTCATATAGTATTTTGCCTGTAAGGTGCCTACTGTTCATATAGTATTTGGCCTGTAAGGTGCCTACTGGTCATATAGCATTTGGCCTATAACGTGTCTACTGGTCATATAGTAGTTGGCCTGTAAGGTGCCTGCTGGTCATATAGTATTTGGCCTGTAGGGTGCCTACTTGTCATATAGTATTTGGCCGGTAAGGTGCCTGCTGGTCATATAGTATTTTGCCTGTAAGGTGCCTGCTGGTCATATAGTATTTTGCCTGTAAGGTGCCTGCTGGTCATATAGTATTTTGCCTGTAAGGTGCCTACTGTTCATATAGTATTTGGCCTGTAAGGTGCCTACTGGTCATATAATGTATAATTCAGAGTACCATTCACTGTGCGGCTTTAGGTTATGTATAATCCAGAGTACCATTCCCTGTGAGGCTTTAGGTTATGTATAATTCAGAGAACCATTCACCCTAAGGCTTTAGGTGCCTACTTGTCATATTATAGTATTAGGCCTGTAAGGTGCCTACTTGTCATATAGTATTTGGCCGGTAAGGTGCCTGCTGGTCATATAGTATTTGGCCTGTAAGGTGCCTACGGGTCATATAGTATTTGGCCTGTAAGGTGCCTACTGGTCATATAATGTATAATTCAGAGTACCATTCGCCCTAAGGCTTTAGGTTATGTATAATCCAGAGGACCATTCACTGTGAGGCTTTAGGGTATGTATAATTCAGAGTACCATTCACCGTAAGCCTTTAGGTTATAATTCAGAGTACCATTCACTGTGAGGATTTAGGTTATGTATAATTCAGAGAACCATTCACTGTGAGGCTTTAGGGTATGTATAATTCAGAGTACCATTCACCGTAAGCCTTTAGGTTATAATTCAGAGTACCATTCACTTTGAGGCTTTAGGTTATGTATAATCCAGAGTACATAATTCAGAGTACCATTCACTGTGCGGCTTTAGGTTATGTATAATCCAGAGTACATAATTCAGAGTACCATTCACTGTGCGGCTTTAGGTTATGTATAATCCAGAGTACCATTCCCTGTGAGGCTTTAGGTTATGTATAATTCAGAGTACCATTCACCATAAGGCTTTAGGTTATGTATAATCCAGAGTACCATTCACTGTGAGGCTTTAGGTTATGTATAATCCAGAGTACCATTCACTGTGAGGCTTTAGGTTATGTATAATTCAGAGTACCATTCACCCTAAGGCTTTAGGTGCCTACTTGTCATATTATAGTATTAGGCCTGTAAGGTGCCTACTTGTCATATAGTATTTGGCCTGTAAGGTGCCTTCTTGTCATATAGTATTTGGCCGGTAAGGTTCCTACTGGTCATATAGTATTTGGCCTGTAAGGTGCCTACTTGTCATCTAGTATTTGGCCTGTAAGGTGCCTACTTGTCATATTGTATTTGGCCTGTAAGGTGCCTACTGGTCATATAGTATTTGGCCTGTAAGGTGCCTACTTGTCATATAGTATTTGGCCTTGAAGGTGCCTGCTGGTCATATAGTATTTGGCCAGTAAGGTGCCTACTTGTCCTATAGTATTTGACCTGTAAGGTGCCAGCTTGTCCTATAGTATTTAGCCTGTAAGGTGCCTACTTGTCATATAGTATTTGGCCTTGAAGGTGCCTGCTGGTCATATAGTATTTGGCCTGTAAGGTGCCTACTTGTCATATAGTATTTGGCCTGTAAGGTGCCTGCTTGTCCTATAGTATTTAGCCTTTAAGGTGCCTACTTGTCATATAGTATTTGGCCTGTAAGGTGCCTTCTTGTCATATAGTATTTGGCCGGTAAGGTGCCTACTTGTCATATAGTATTTGGCCTGTAAGGTGCCTTCTGGTCATATAGTATTTGGCCTGTAAGGTGCCTGCTTGTCCTATAGTATTTAGCCTGTAAGGTGCCTACTTGTCATATAGTATTTGGCCGGTAAGGTGCCTACTTGTCATATAGTATTTGGCCTATCAGGTGCCTACTGGACATATAGTATTTTGCCTGTAAGGTGCCTACTTGTCATATAGTATTTGGCCTGTAAGGTGCGGGGGTGTCCTATAGTATTTGGCCTATAACGTGTCTACTGGGCATATAGTATTTGGCCTGTAAGGTGCCTACTTGTCCTATAGTATTTGGCCTTTAAGGTGCCTACTGGTCATATAGGATTTGGCCTGTAAGGTGCCTACTTGTTATATAGTATTTGGCCTGTAAGGGGCCTACTTGTCCTATAGTATTTGGCCTATAACGTGTCTAATGGTCATATAGTATTTGGCCTGTAAGGTGCCTACTTTTCATATAGTATTTGGCCTGTAAGGTGCCTACTTGTTATATAGTATTTGGCCTGTAAGGTGCCTACTTGTCCTATAGTATTTGGCCTTTAAGGTGCCTACTGGTCATATAGGATTTGGCCTGTAAGGTGCCTACTTGTCCTATAGTATTTGCCCTGTAAGGTGCCTGCTTGTCCTATAGTATTTAGCCTGTAAGGTGCCTACTTGTCATATAGGATTTGGCCTGTAAGGTGCCTACTTGTCCTATAGTATTTGACCTGTAAGGTGCCTGCTTGTCCTATAGTATTTAGCCTTTAAGGTGCCTACTTGTCATATAGTATTTGGCCTGTAAGGTGCGGGGGTGTCCTATAGTATTTGGCCTATAACGTGTCTACTGGGCATATAGTATTTGGCCTGTAAGGTGCCTACTTGTCCTATAGTATTTGGCCTTTAAGGTGCCTACTGGTCATATAGGATTTGGCCTGTAAGGTGCCTACTTGTTATATAGTATTTGGCCTGTAAGGTGCCTACTTGTCATCTAGTATTTGGCCTGTAAGGTGCCTACTTGTCATATAGTATGTGGCCTGTAAGGTGCCTACTTGTCATATAGTATTTGGCCTGTAAGATGGTGGACATTGGTGAATTACCAGAGTATTTTTCAAATGAATGACTTTGACATACTTTCAATGTCACGGTGGCAATTTTGTAAAAATCTTATAATTAAAGAGTCTTGTTCTTGATCCATTAGGCCCAGAGTAGCTTGCTTGAATAATGATATTCTAATATAATAATAAAGCTTGACCAATTTTTTAGGAAACAAAAACCAATTATACAATTAATCTCTAAACAACTTCTAAAAAAGACTGAATTTATTTTAGTTGTCCTGTGATTTGCTGGTGTGAAAGGATATTTTTTTGTCTTAATAAATGACCTTGACCCTCTTTGGTCATGGGTCAAATGTACGAGAAAGTTAAAACAACTTGAGAGGCCCTGGCTAGAGTACAGTAATATGAAGCCTGTTGCTTGCTGGGATTACACATTTGTTTTATATTTGACCTTTATCCATTTTGAAGGTCACAGAATTGTGGTGAATAGCTTGTTTACATGTAGGTGAGTGGTGCAGGCCCATCAGGCCTCTTGTTTAAAAAGAACTAAAGAAAGTGAAGTTTTATTTTAAAAATAATACTGTTAATTATTCTATTATTTTGTACATTTTCAATTCTGCAGGTGAAACTGTATCTGTTACAAGTGAGCGGAGTTTCCAGCGGCTATTTCTACCCCCAGGTACATGTGATAGGACAACCTACAACTAAGCTCGACCCTATGGGCATGTAGTAAGTACAAGCTTAGGTATTTCTACCCCCAGGTACATGTGATAGGACAACCTTCAACTAAGCTCGACCCTATGGGCATGTAGTAAGTACAATCTTAGGTATTTCTACCCCAGGTACATGTGATAGGACAACCTACAGCTAAGCTCCACCCTTTGGGCATGTAGTAAGTACAATCTTAGGTATTTCTACCCCCAGGTACATGTGATAGGACAACCTACAACTAATCTCCACCCTATGGGCCTGTAGTAAGTACAAGCTCAGGTACAGTGTGGTGAGCTGTATATGTTACACAGTTCTACAAAACCTTCACAATTAAAACAGCATTAAAAATTAGTCTAAGACGGCCCATTGTCTATATGGCTTCAAAAATAAGATGGCCTTGAAAAAAGGCTGTCTTTAAAAATAGACCAACAATTCCTTAAAGCTGGGACTGTGAAATTATACCTTAATGATTACAAAGAAATGGTGACAGAGAAATCATACTCTAGAGGGTGACAGAGAAATCATACACTAGAGGGCGACAGGGAAATCATACTCTAGAGGGAGACAGAGAAATCATACCCTAGAGGGTGACAGAAAAATCATACCCTAGAGGGTGACAGAGAAATCATACCATAATGGTTACAGAGAAATCATACCCTAGAGGGTGACAGGAAAATCATAACCTACAGGGTGACAGAGAAATCATACACTAGAGGGTGACAGAGAAATCATACACTAGAGGGTGACAGAAAAATCCGACCCTAGAGGGTGACGGAGAAATCATACCCTAGATGGTAACTAATAGAATCTTCCCCTACATCGAGGGTGTGACAGAGACATCTCCAGCCCGAGGGGTGATGTTTTTTTTGGTTGTCTAACCCGAGGCTATCTCCCCCTAGGGGGTGACAAGCTGCTCTTTCCCGGCTAAAATGGGAGACACACCTGTGAAGGGTGGGAGAAAGTGTAATTATACTCTATAGGGTGACAGAGATATCTTAAGCAGGGAAATGAAGTGGCAGCTGGATCTTTGACTTCGGGAGAAAACAAATCTCCATGGTTACCAAATTTGTCATAAGCCTGTGAACAATATAGATTCCATAAAAAATATGTAAATTTTGAAAGTTGTACATTTTTGCCTATACATGTATATTTAGTGTGTAAACCAATTGTATTAAATGTTATATTATTACAATGTAGAGATACTGAGAATGTTCCCCATTTTTTCAAGTTTTATGCAGATCAGTGGTGACTTGGAGGACCTAGAGGGGGCACTCCACAAACCCACCAAGTCTCACGTACTTGGATCAGGCTCTTGCTCTGCACTTGTCAAATTACTTCCTGGTGCCAAGGACTTGTTTGTGAGCCACGACACCTGGAGCAGTTACATGAGCATGTTGAGGGTTCTCAAGAAATATGACCTCCCTTTCCACGACTCCCAAGGTAATATTGTCTGTCTTTACACGGCTCTGAAGATATTTATCTCTCTTTTCACGACACCCAGGGTAATTGTCTGCCTTAACACAGCTCTCAAGATATTTATCTCCACTTTCACGACTCCCAGGGTAATAATCTGCATTTACACAGCTCTCAAGATATTTATCTCCCTTTCCACGACTCCCAGGGTAATATTGTCTGTCTTAACACTGCTCTCAAGATGTTCATCTGTCTTTCCTTAACTCCCAGGGTAATTTGATGCCAGGACTGTGTAGTTATCTCTAATGATGAAATTTGTAAATTATTTGAAAGTTTGTGTGAGTATTGAAGGATTAATTCCTCTGTTGTCAGGAAAGATTGTACCTGCCCAGACGATGAGTTTTTCTTCCTACCCAGGGTCAGTGATGTCTGGGGATGATTACTACCTCCTCAGTTCTGGACTAGTAAGTATATCTCCTCAGTTCTGGACTGGTAAGTATATCTCCTCAGTTCTGGACTAGTAAGTGTATCTCCTCAGTTCTGGACTAGTAAGTATATCTCCTCAATTCTGGACTAGTAAGTATATCTCCTCAGTTCTGAACTAGTAAGTATATCTCCTCAGTTCTGGACTAGTAAGTGTATCTCCTCAGTTCTGGACTAGTAAGTATATCTTCTCAGTTCTGGACTAGTAAGTATATCTCCTCAGTTATGGACTAGTAAGTATATCTCCTCAGTTCTGGACCAGTAAGTATATCTCCTCAGTTCTGGACTAGTAAGTGTATCTCCTCAGTTCTGGACTAGTAAGTATATCTCTTCAGTTCTGGACTAGTAAGTATATCTCCTCAGTTGTGGACTAGTAAGTATATCTCCTCAGTTCTGGACCAGTAAGTATATCTCCTCAGTTCTGGACTAGTAAGTGTATCTCCTCAGTTCTGGACTAGTAAGTATATCTCCTCAATTCTGGACTAGTAAGTATATCTCCTCAGTTCTGGAATAGTAAGTATATCTCCTCAGTTCTGGACTAGTACGTATATCTCCTCAGTTCTGGACTAGTAAGTATACCTCCTCAGTTCTGGACTAGTAAGTATATCTCTTCAGTTCTGGACTAGTAAGTATATCTCCTCAGTTCTGGACCAGTAAGTATATCTCCTCAGTTCTGGACTAGTAAGTGTATCTCCTCAGTTCTGGACTAGTAAGTATATCTCGTCAGTTCTGGACTAATAAGTATATCTCGTCAGTTCTGGACTAGTAAGTATATCTCGTCAGTTCTGGACTAGTAAGTATATCTCCTAAGTCCCGGTCTAGTAAGTATATCTCCTAAGTCCTGGTCTAGTAAGTATATCTCCTAAGTCCTGGTCTAGTAAGTATATCTCCTCAGTTCTGGACTAGTAAGTATATCTCCTTAGTTCTGATGATATTTTGCTATTAGCCTGGTGGAATAAAGGGCCTCCAAGTTGGTTCAAAATAATTACTTTGACCCACCTTCAAGGTCACTAGGGTCAATTATTTCAAAATAATCAAATAACTTTTTGGGAATAACCAAAAGGCCCAGAGTAATGTATCTGGTAAGGAGAGAACTGGTATGGAAGGGCTAGCAAGTTTGTTCTAATTAATGACCTTCACTCATATTTAAGGTCACAGGGTGTAAAATACGTTAAAACTTTCACTGACTTCTTCTGATTTACAAAAAAAGCATAAGGTCACGATATTTAGCCAGTAGCATGTTCTGATGAATAGCTATCAAGATTGTTGATATGAATGACCTTGACCCCCTTTCAAGGTCACATATTGTCAAATATGTATAAACCTATAAATTATCTCATCTCAATAAACAAAAGGTCTGAAGTGATGATATTTGGCAAGTCGAATGCTGGGATCAAGGGCTATTAATTTAATGACCTTGTTTGACTTTTAAGGTCACAGAGGTCAAATATGTATTAGTCATAGATACTGATATATAGCTTGTAGCTTTATTTTAAGGTTACAAGTGTGAGATTTGTAGCAGGTGTGACACAGGCCTATTGGGCCCCTTGTTAGAACATGAGAGCAATATTATCGTTATGATACATGTGTAACCCTGTGGTACTCTCCTCGTGACGATTTGCTTAGGCTCCATCTTTTTTAATAAGAAAGCATTATAATTTCATATCTAATTTAACAATTAAATATTTTTATTTTGGTGAATACGTATATACATATTTTTAAGCTATTATACATTATTGTAATGCTTTGTGCCTTTAGGGCGAAGTGTAACAGAATACATGAAAAAAACTTGTCATGCTACAAACTGCTGTGCTTTTTAGCTCACCTGGCATGAAGTATCAGTTGAGCTTATGGTATGGTGTGTTGTCTAGATCTGTAATCCGTTGTCTGTCTGTCGTCTGTCATCCATCCACTGTCCGTCGACTTTTTCTTCGAGGACTTCTTCTTAAGAACTCGAGGATCTAGGGCCGTCATATTTGACCAGTACCTACCAGGGAAGGAGTGCTATAAAAGTTCAAATAAATGACCTTTATGTAGCTTCAAGGTAACAGGGGTCAAATAAATAAATATCTTTGAACAACTACTTCTAAACAAAAGGCCCAATGGGCCTGTATCACTCACCTGGTATTAATCTCACAATTGTAACCTTAAGAGTGGACTAAAATAAAGCTACAGGCAAAATATCAGTGTTTTGTCTTAAGTCATTCGAAAGAACCTGTTAAATGATTAAAACACATTTGACCCCTGTGACCTTAAAGTCAAACATGGACATTAAATTGAACAAACTCTATAGCCTTCCTCACTGAATGCAACTTGTCAAACATCACCCTAATGGCCCTATACCTTTTGTTTATTGAGGTGATTTTTAAAGATTTATGCACTTTGGACCAAATGTGAGCTTGAAAGTATGTCAATGTCATTCACATGAACACAGATCACCCGGGAACCTTAAGTTATTCAAAAGTTGTTTTTAAATGTTTTTAAGACAAATAACCCCTGTGACCTTGAATATGGTCATTAATTTAAACAAACTTGGTAGTGTGTCATCCCAACATACTACTGGCCAAATATCACCCTGGGTATTTTGGTTATTCAGAAGAAGTCGTTTAAAGATTTTAACATATTTGACCCCTGTGACCTTGAATATGAGTTAAGGTCATTTATTTGAACAAACTTTGTAGCCCTTCATCCCAGCATGCTACTGGTTGAATATCATCAGCATGGGCCTGTTGGTTATTTAGAGGAAGTTGTTTAATAGTTTAAACATATTTGACCCCTGTGACCTTTAAAATCGCCAAAGGTCATTTCTTTTTGCAAACTTGTTGGGCTTCATCTCATTTCCCTATCAGCCAAAGATCATGCTTCTGGGCTTTTCAGTTGATCAGAAGAAGTCATTTAAAGGTTTTAACAGATTTGACACCTATGACCTTGAATATGGGTCAAGGTAATTTCTTTTCGCAAACTTTATCAGGCTTCATCCTAGGAACCTATCAACCAAATATCACGCTTCTTGGCCTTTTAGTTAATCAGAAGAAGTCGTTTAAAGGTTTTAACAAATTTGACCCCTGTGACCTTGAATATGTGTCAAGGTTATTTCTTTTCTTAAACTTTGTCAGGCTTTATCCTAGGAACCTATCAGCCAAATATCATGCTTCTGGGCCTTTTGGTTAATCAGAAGAAGTCGTTTAAAGGTTTTAACAAATTTGACCCCTGTGACCTTGAATATGGGTCAAAATCATTTCTTTTCACAAACTTTGTCAGGCTTCATCTTAGGAACCTATCAGCCAAATATCACGCTTCTGGGCCTGTTGGTTAATCAGAAGAAGTTGTTTAGAGGTTTTAACAAATTTGACCCCTGTGACGTTGAATATGGGTCAAGGTCATTTCTTTTTGCAAACTTTGTTGGGCTTTATCCCAGCAACCAACTAGCTAAATATCATGACATTTGGCTCGTTGGTTATTGAGAAGAAGTCGTTCAAATGGAAAAGTTTACGCCGGGCGGACACCGGACGGACGCCGGACGCCGTGCCACGGCATAACCATGAGGCAAAGAGCAATGATAGTTGGCCAGTAGATACCTTGGATGAAGTGCTATTAAGTAGCCTCAATTGGATTACCTTGACCAATTTTAAAGGTCACATGGGTCAAATATATAAAGCTCTTTAAACAACTTCTGAAGAATAACCAGGAGGCCTAGGGTGACGATATTTGGCCAGTAGGTACCTTGGATGTAGTACTATTAACTTCCTCAAATAAATGACCTTGACCTCTTTTCAAGACCACAAGCATAAAAAAAACCCATTTTAAATAACTTCTGAATAACCAAAAGGCCTAGAGTAATTAAATTTGGCCAGTAGGTACCTGGGATGGAGTGATATAAAGTTTCTTTCAATGAATGACGCCAACCTACTTTCAAGGCCAAAGTGATCAAATATCTAAAAATGTTTTACACAACTTCTTAATTACCAGAAGGGCCAGGATGATGATTTTTAGCCAGTAGGTACCTGGTATTTATTGCTATCAAGTTACATCAAATTGATGACCTTGACTTAATATTTTGAAGGTCACTGGGGTAAAATATGTTAAAAATTTTCTGAATAACTAAAATACATATGGTGATGGTATTCGGTCAGTGGCATACTTTGATGTGGTGCTAAAAAGTTTTCTTCAATGAATGACCTTGACAGATTTTTAAGGTCATAGTGGTCAAATATATAAAAAAAAAAAAACAACTTCTGAATAACCAGAAGACCCAGGGCAATGATAGTTGGTCAGTAGGTACCTGGCATGGAATTCTATAAAGTTTTCCCAATAAATGGCCTTGACGTATTTCTAAGGTCAAAGGGGTCACCTTTAAACGACTTCTTCTTCATTTACGAAGAGGCCCTTAATGATGACCAGTAGCATGCTTACATATAGTACTCTCGCACCTCATACAGAGATATCCCTTGTCAAACCCCATACTAGATGTTTCTATCTCGTCTGATCTGTTTGGTACCTTTACGTGACATTTCACGAAGTTTTAACACAGCGATGTATTCATCCGCACGTTAACGGCTTGAAATCACCATTTGCATTATAAATATTCTGTTTTGTCGTTGTATGTATTGATTTGATGTTGTTAGATATCTGATGTCTATAGATAAACTATAATTTACACTGTGAAATACAGTGTCTACTTTGTAAGGTTGGACTACCTTTTTTATGCGGAAGCATTCAAATGCAGCTTGACCTGATCTGACTCAGTTACAGGTAGTAGATTTCATAATGAAGTTTCATTAAATCTGGAACATTTCTAGGCCACGAATATTGAATCTTTGGAAATATATGCAAAATTCCTTTTATTGAGAATATTTGCCCATGATTGCTATATTATCCAGGTGAGCAATACAGGCCCTCTGGGCCTCTTGCTTTTATAAATATTGGAAATTGTTTTAATTTACTTTGTTTCCATAGAAAAATAATGCTAACGTGCCAAAAAACATCAAAATACCTTAAATTTGACTAAATTAAAGACTTCAATCTTTTCCCAGGGGGAGGGGTGTGTTATGCCTCTAGATCCACCTGGATGGCTTTTACACCTTCAGTGCTTGGAAAGGGACCTTTGTCCTGTTAATTGCATGCATTTAGCACCATGAGTTATCAGTCCTGGATCTGTTTATTGATCCTTGATCCACCTCTGAATACAGAAATGTTTATTGAAACTGTGGGCAACTGATGAAACTGCTTATGTGGAGAGTTCATTTGATTCTAACACATGTGCACGATCAGATACACAATTCAATATTTTGAATCCGGCATAAAAATTGTCACAGTAATACCTTGTGTGACAATATCAGATAGTAGTGTTAAGATAGCTAATCTGATAAATTGAATATGAGACATACATGGTTACATGGTATTTACTAGGTAAGTATGGAGACAACAATTGGAAACTCAAATGACACCCTGTGGTCCTACATCCATCCCACAGAGAGTGTTCCTGAGGGCATCAGGTCAATGGTAGCCAACCGGATAGCTAGGACAGGCAAGGAATGGGTGGATGCCTTCGCACACTTCAACAGTGGCACGTAAGTACAGGTATTAGTGCCTCTGGTTACATCTACCACAGTACAGTCCAACCTGCTCATGTAACATTCCACAGTGATACATATCTACCACAGTACAGTCCAACCTGCTCATGTAGCATTCCACAGTGGTACATATCTACCACAGTATAGTCCAACCTGCTCATTTAACATTCCACAGTCTCATTTAACATTTCACAGTGGTACATATCTACCACAGTACAGACCAACCTGCTCATTTAACATTTCACAGCAGGTATTAGTGCCTCTGGTTACATCTACCACAGTACAGTCCAACCTGCTCATGTAGCATTCCACAGTGGTACATATCTACCACAGTAGAGACCAACCTGCTAATGTAACATTCCACAGTGGTACATATCTACCCCAGTACAGTCCAACCTGCTCATTTAACATTTCACAGTGGTACATATCTACACAGTACAGTCGAACCTGCTCATGTAACATTCCATAGTGGTATATATCTACCACAGTACAGTCCAACCTGCTCATTTAACATTCCACAGTCTCATTTAACATTTCACAGTGGTACATATCTACACAGTACAGTCGAACCTGCTCATGTAACATTCCACAGTGGTACGTATCTACCACAGTACAGTCCAACCTGCTCATGTAGCATTCCACAGTGGTACATATCTACCACAGTAGAGACCAACCTGCTCATGTAACATTCCACAGTGGTCCATATCTACCACAGTACAGTCCAACCTGCTCATGTAGCATTCCACAGTGGTACATATCTACCACAGTATAGTCCAACCTGCTCATGTAACATTCCACAGTGATACATATCTACCACAGTACAGTCCAACCTGCTCATTTAACATTTCACAGTGGTACATATCTACCACAGTACAGTCGAACCTGCTCATGTAACATTCCACAGTGGTATATATCTACCACAGTACAGTCCAACCTGTTCATGTAACATTCCACAGTGGTACATATCTACCACAGTACAGTCCAACCTGCTCATTTAACATTCCACAGTGGTACATATCTACCACAGTACAGTTCAACCTGCTCATGTATTATTCCACAGTGGTACATATCTACCACAGAACAGTTGAACCTGCGCATGTAACATTCCACAGTGGTACATATCTACCACAGTACAGTCCAACCTGCGCATGTAACATTCCACAGTGGTACATATCTACCACAGTACAGTTCAACCTGCTCATGTAATATTCCACAGTGGTACATATCTACCACAGTATAGTCCCACCTGCTCATTTAACATTCCACAGTGGTACATATCTACCACAGTACAGACCGACCTGCTCATTTAATATTCCACAGTGGTACATATCTACCACAGTATAGTCCAACCTGCTCATTTAACATTCCACAGTGGTACATATCTACCACAGTTCAGTCCAACCTGCTCATTTAACATTCCACAGTGGTACATATCTTTGTTGTATGTATAACTTTGTTGTAGGTATAACTTTGTTTTAGGTATAACTTTGTTGTCGGTATAACATTGTTGTAGGGATAACTTTGTTGTAGGTGTAACTTTGTTGTATGTGTAACTTTGTTGTAGGTACAACTTTGTTTTATGTATAAGTTTGTTGTAGGTCTAACTTTGTTGTAGGTACAACTTTGTTTTAGGTATAGCTCTGTTGTAGGTATAAGTTTGTTGTAGGTCTAACTTTGTTGTAGGTACATATCTACCACAGTATAGTCGAACCTGCTCACGTAACATTCCACAGTGGTATATATCTACCACAGTACAGCCCGACCTGCTCATTTAATATTACACAGTGGTACATATCTTTGTCGTATGTATAACTTTGTTGCAGGTATAACTTTGTTTTATGTATAAGTTTGTTGTATGTATAACGTTGTTGTAGGTATAACTTTTTTGTTGGTAAAACATTGTTGTAGGTATGACATTGTTGTAGGTATAACGTTGTAGGTATAACTTTTTTGTTGGTAAAACATTGTTGTAGGTATACATATCTACCACAGTTCAGTCCGACCTGCTCATTTAACATTCCACCGTGGTACATATCTTTGTTGCATGTATAACTTTGTTGTAGGTACATATCTACCACAGTTCAGTCCGACCTGCTCATTTAACATTCCACCGTGGTACATATCTTTGTTGTATGTTTAACTTTGTTGTCGGCATAACTTTGTTGTATGTATAACTTTGTAGTAGGTATAACTTTGTTTTAGGTATAACTCTGTTGTAGGTATAACTTTGTTGTAGGTATAACTTTGTTGTATGTATAACTTTGTTGTCGGTATAACATTGTTGTATGTATAACTCTGTTTTAGGTATAACTTTGTTGTAGGTATAACTTTGTTGTAGGTATAACTTTGGTGTTGTTATAACTTTGTTGTAGGTATAACTTTGGTGTAGTTATAACTTTGTTGTAGGTATAACATTGTTGTAGGTATAACATTGTTGTAGGTATAACTTTGGTGTAGTTATAACTTTGTTTTAGGTATAACTTTGTTGTAGGTATAACTTTGTTTTAGGTATAACATTGTTGTAGGTATAACTTTGTTGTATGAATAACTTTGTTGTAGGTACAACTTTGTTGTAGGTATAACTTTGTTGTAGGTATAACATTGTTGTAGGTATAACTTTGTTGTATGTATAACTTTGGTGTAGTTATAACATTGTTGTAGGTATAACTTTGTTGTAAGTATAACATTGTTGTAGGTATAACATTGTTGTATGTATAACTTTGGTGTAGTTATAACTTTGTTGTAGGTATAACTTTGTTGTATGTATAACTTTGTTTTAGGTATAACTTTGTTTGAGGTATAACATTGTTGTAGGTATAACTTTGTTGTAGGTATAACTTTGTTGTCGGTATAACATTGTTGTAGGTATAACTTTGTTGTAGGTATAACATTGTTGTAGGTATAACTTTGTTGTAGGTATAACTTTGTTGTAGGTATAACTTTGTTGTAGGTATAACTTTGTTGTAGGTATAACTTTGTTGTAGGTATAACTTTGTTGTAGGTATAACTTTGTTGTAGGTATAACTTTGTTGTAGGTATAACTTTGTTGTAGGTATAACTTTGTTGTAGGTATAACTTTGTTGTAGGTATAACTTTGTTGTAGGTATAACTTTGTTGTAGGTATAACTTTGTTGTAGGTATAACTTTGTTGTAGGTATAACTTTGTTGTAGGTATAACTTTGTTGTAGGTATAACTTTGTTGTAGGTATAACATTGTTGTAGGTATAACTTTGTTGTAGGTATAACTTTGTTGTAGGTATAACTTTGTTGTAGGTATAACTTTGTTGTAGGTATAACTTTGTTGTAGGTATAACTTTGTTGTAGGTATAACTTTGTTGTAGGTATAACTTTGTTGTAGGTATAACTTTGTTGTAGGTATAACTTTGTTGTAGGTATAACTTTGTTGTAGGTATAACTTTGTTGTAGGTATAACTTTGTTGTAGGTATAACTTTGTTGTAGGTATAACTTTGTTGTAGGTATAACTTTGTTGTAGGTATAACTTTGTTGTAGGTATAACTTTGTTGTAGGTATAACATTGTTGTAGGTATAACTTTGTTGTATGTATAACTTTGTTGTATGTATAACTTTGGTGTAGTTATAACATTGTTGCAGGTATAACTTTGTTGTAGGTATAACTTTGTTGTATGTATAACTTTGTTGTAGGTATAACTTTGTTGTAGTTATAACTTTGTTGTAGGTATAACTTTTTTGTTGGTAAAACATTGTTGTAGGTATAACTCTGTTGTAGGTATAACTTTGTTGTTGTTATAACTTTGTTGTAGGTATAACTTTGTTTTAGGTATAACTTTGTTGTAAGTATAACATTGTTGTAGGTATAACTTTGTTGTAGGTATAACTTTGTTGTAGTTATAACTTTGTTGTAGGTATAACTTTTTTGTTGGTAAAACATTGTTGTAGGTATAACTTTGTTGTAGGTATAACTTTGTTGTAGTTATAACTTTGTTGTAGGTATAACTTTTTTGTTGGTAAAACATTGTTGTAGGTATAACTTTGTTGTAGGTATAACATTGTTGTAGGTATAACTTTGTTGTAGGTATAACATTGTTGTAGGTATAACTTTGTTGTAGGTATAACTTTGGTGTAGTTATAACTTTGTTGTAGGTATAACTTTGTTGTAGTTATAACTTTGTTGTAGGTATAACAATGAGTGGATGGTTGTGGACTACAAACAATTTGTTCCAGGGAGGACAGATCTGACAGGAGTCTTGTATGTTCTGGAACAAATTCCGTAAGTAAACACTGCAAAATACTTCACATGTTATTGCTTCAAACACCACAAACAGCAGATGACACATGTAAACTGTCAAACACCGAAAACATCAGATGACACCTGTAAATTATCAAACATCAGATGACACATGTAAACTAACAAACACCACAAACAGAGACTCCAACAGTACATTTGTATGCCAGAGACTCCAACAGTACATTTGTATGTCAGAGACTCCAACAGTACATTTGTATGCCAGAGATTCCAACAGTACATTTTTATGTCAGAGACTCCAACAGTACATTTGTATGCCAGAGATTCCAATAGTACATTTTTATGTCAGAGACTCCAACAGTACATTTGTATGACAGAGACTTCAACAGTACATTTGTATGTGAGAGACTTCAACAGTACATTTGTATGACAGAGACTTCAACAGAACATTTGTATGTTAGAGACTTCAACAGTACATTTGTATGTGAGAGACTTCAACAGTACATTTGTATGACAGAGACTTCAACAGGACATTTGTATGTCAGAGACTTCAACAGTACATTTGTATAACAGAGACTTCAACAGTACATTTGTATGACAGAGACTTCAACAGGACATTTGTATGTCAGAGACTTCAACAGTGCATTTGTATGTCAGAGACTCCAACGGTACATTTGTATGACAGAGACTTCAACAGGACATTTGTATGTCAGAGACTTCAACAGTGCATTTGTATGTCAGAGACTCCAACGGTACATTTGTATGACAGAGACTTCAACAGGACATTTGTATGTCAGAGACTTCAACAGTACAATTTGTATATCAGAGACTTCAACAGTACATTTGTATAACAGAGACTTCAACAGTACATTTGTATGTGAGAGACTTCAACAGTACATTTGTATGACAGAGCCTTCAACAGTACATTTGTATGTCAGAGACGCCAAGAGAACATTTGTATGTCAGAGACTTCAACAGTGCATTTGTATGTCAGAGACTCCAACGGTACATTTGTATGACAGAGACTTCAACAGAACATTTGTATGTTAGAGACTTCAACAGTACATTTGTATGTGAGAGACTTCAACAGTACATTTGTATGACAGAGACTTCAACAGAACATTTGTATGTTAGAGACTTCAACAGTACATTTGTATGTCAGAGATTCCAACAGTACATTTTTGTGTCAGAGACTCCAACAGTACATTTGTATGCCAGAGAATCCAACAGTACATTTGTATGTCAGAGACACCAATAGAACATTTGTATGTCAGAGACTTCAACAGTGCATTTGTATGTCAGAGACTCCAACGGTACATTTGTATGCCAGAGACTTCAACAGTACATTTGTATGCCAGAGACTCCAACAGTACATTTGTATGCCAGAGAATCCAACAGTACATTTGTATGTCAGAGACTCCAACAGTACATTTGTATGTCAGAGATTCCAACAGTACATTTTTATGTCAGAGACTCCAACAGTACATTTGTATGACAGAGACTTCAACAGTACATTTGTATGTCAGACTTCAACAGTACATTTGTATGCCAGAGACGCCAATAGAACATTTGTATGCCAGAGACTTCAACAGTACATTTGTATGTCAGAGACTCCAACAGTACATTTGTATGCCAGAGACTTCAACAGTACATTTGTATGACAGAGACTTCAATAGAACATTTGTATGTCAGAGACTTCAACAGTACATTTGTATGTCAGAGACTTCAACAGTACATTTGTATGTCAGAGACTTCAACAGTACATTTGTATGTCAGAGACTCCAATAGTACATTTGTATGCCAGAGACTCCAACAGTACATTTGTATGACAGAGACTGCAATAGTACATTTGTATGTCAGAGACTTCAACAGTACATTTGTATGTCAGAGACTTCAACAGTACATTTGTATGTCAGAGACTTCAACAGTACATTTGTATGTCAGAGACTCCAACAGTACATTTGTATGTCAGAGACTCCAATAGTACATTTGTATGCCAGAGATTCCAACAGTACATTTGTATGACATAGACTCAATATTTCTGTAGAGGATGTATTTTAAAAACAAAGTTGATTGTCTTGTAATTGTATTTGTGTAATTTCTTAGTTATTACTATTTAACTTGTTTAGAAAGCTGACTTCCAGTTTAATCTACCTTTTGAAGAAAACAACAATTGTCAATGTAGTGATTTCAATATTTCATTACTTTATGAAGCTGCCTATGATATTAGCTGTTAGTGGAGAGATAGAAATGTACATATTTTCGAACGAATAACAAACTCATTGTCAGTTTATCATTTAAAATACCACATAGTTGGTTTAGCTGCATATCTAACATTTGGAGATTTTTTTTTAAAAACAGCGAAGTTTCACAACTAATCAATTATTATGTTTAAAAAAAGCATTTTAAAATGTTTTTTCAAGCACACTTATTTCTATGCGTTAAACTTTTCTCAAATAACTGATGTTCACCTACAGTAAAACTGGAATAAATCCTCGGGGCCAATACAAATATGTGATCTCGGGGCCAATACAAATATGTGATCTCGGGGCCAATACAAATATGTGATTTATCTGATTATTCGACTCTTCCCTGTTGTATAGATAGTGTTGGAGAACTTGAATGATCTGAGATGTATTCCGTTATCTGTTAGAGAATCTCAGAATAAAATCAACATGTAATCGTCATGTTTTTGATGCAGTGAAATGATTTTATAGCAGTTAAATGAATTTTAATACTGGAAATATTTTCAAACATTAACAAATAAATTACATACCTCTAGATAAATTATTATACCCCCCACAATGAAGCTTAAATATCCAGGTGAGTAATACAGGCCCTCTAGGCCTCTTGTTAGGAGTTTGGTTTATGCAATTGAATTTTGTTTGAAAATAATGAATTCATTTTGATATCTGTTTTCCTATGTTACAGGGGATTGATTGAGTACGAGGACCTGACTCCGCTGCTAATGAAACAAACTTACTGGCCGAGCTACAATGTACCGTAAGTAAAACACACTTACTGGCCGAGCTACAATGAACCGTAAGTAAAACACACTTACTGGCGGAGCTATAATGTACCGTAAGTAAAACACACTTACTGGCCGAGCTATAATGTACCGTAAGTAAACCCACTTACTGGACAAGCTACAATGTACCGTAAGTAAAACACACTTACTGGCGGAGCTATAATGTACCGTAAGTAAAACCCACTTACTGGCCGAGCTACAATGTACCGTAAGTCAAACAAACTTACTGGCCGAGCTACAATGTACCGTAAGTAAAACACACTTCCTGGCCGAGCTACAATGTACCGTAAGTAAAACACAATTACTGGCCGAGCTACAATGTACCGTAAGTAAAACACACTTACTGGACAAGCTACAATGTACCGTAAGTAGAATTAACAGCTATACGTGGTGATTTAATGTTAAGTGTCTAATCTGTTCATGTGTCTGATCTGTTCAAGTTAAGTGTCATATCTGTTCATGTGTCATATCAAGTCATAACAACAGGTAAACAACAGAACAGTATAACAGTGTATCATCACAGTCATAACAACAGGTAAACAACAAAACAGTATAACAGTGTATCATCACAGTCATATGTGTCTGATCTGTTCAAGTTAAGTGTCATATCTGTTCATGTGTCATATCAAGTCATAACAACAGGTAAACAACAGAACAGTATGACAGTGTATCATCACAGTCATAACAACAGGTAAACAACATAACAGTGTATCATCACAGTCATAACAGGAAAAAAACAGAACAGTATAACAGTGTATCATTACAGTCATAACAACAGGTAAACAACAGAACCGTATAACCCTGTATCATCACAGTCATAACACCAGGTAAACAACAGAACAGTATAACAATGTATCATCACAGTTACCGTAAGTAAAACACACTTACTGGCGGAGCTATAATGTACCGTAAGTAAAACACACTTACTGGCCGAGCTACAATGTACCGTAAGTAAAACACACTTACTGGACAAGCTACAATGTACCGTAAGTAGAATTAACAGCTATACGTGGTGATTTAATGTTAAGTGTCTAATCTGTTCATTTGTCTGATCTGTTCAAGTTAAGTGTCATATCTGTTCATGTGTCATATCAAGTCATAACAACAGGTAAACAACAGAACATTATAACAGTGTATCATCACAGTCATAACAACAGGGAAACAACAGAACAGTATAACAATGCATCATCACAGTCATAACAACATGGACAGATCAGATACTTAACATGAACAGATCAGACACTTAACATGAACAGATTAGACACTTAACATGAACAGATATGACACTTAACATGAACAGATTACACACTTAAAAAGAAAAGTTAGGACACATGAACAGACATGACACGTAACATGAACATATATGTCACTTAACATGAACAGATATAACACTTAACATGAACAGATATGACACTTATAACAACAGGTAAACAACAGAACTGTATAACAATGCATCATCACAGTCATAACAACATGGACAGATCAGACACATAACATGAACAGATCAGACACTTAACATGAACAGATTAGACACTTAACATGAACAGATATGACACTTAACATGAACAGGTATGACACTTAACATGAACAGATTACACACTTAAAAAGAAAAGTTAGGACACATGAACAGACATGACACGTAACATGAACATATATGTCACTTAACATGAACAGATATAACACTTAACATGAACAGATATGACACTTATAACAACAGGTAAACAACAGAACTGTATAACAATGTATCATCACAGTCATAACATCAGGTAAACAACAGAACAGTATAACAATGTATCATAACAGTCATAACAGGTAAACAACAGAACAGTATAACAATGCATCATCACAGTCATAACAACATGGACAGATCAGACACTTAACATGAACAGATCAGACACTTAACATGAACAGATTAGACACTTAACATGAACAGATATGACACTTTACATGAACAGATTACACACTTAACATGCACAGATATGACACTTAACATGAACAGATATGACACTTAACATGAACAGATTACACACTTAACATGCACAGATATGACACTTAACATGAACAGATATGACACTTAACATGAACAGATATGACACTTAACATGAAAAGATCGGACACATGAACAGATATGACATGTTACATGAACAGATATGACACTTAAATGAACAGATGAGACATGTAACATGAACAGATAAGACACGTAACATGAACAGATTAGACACATGAACAGATATGACACTTAAATGAACAGATGAGACATTTAACATGAACAGAAATGACACTTAACATGAACAGATGAGACACTTAACATGAACAGATTAGACACATGAACAGATATGACACATAAATGAACAGATGAGACATTTAACATGAACAGATTAGACACTAAACGTGAACAGATAAGACATGTAACATGAACAGATAAGACACGTAACATGAACAGATTACACACTTAACATGAACAGATATGACACTTAACATGAACAGATTACACACTTAACATGAAAAGATCGGACACATGAACAGATATGACACGTAACATGAACATATATGTCACTTAACATGAACAGATATGACACTTAACATGAACAGATATGACACTTAACATGAACAGGTATGACACTTAACATGAACAGATTACACACTTAACATGCACAGATATGACACTTAACATGAACAGATAAGACACTTAACATGCACAGATATGACACTTAACATGAACAGATATGACACTTAACATGAACAGATAAGACACTTAACATGCACAGATATGACACTTAACATGAACAGATAAGACACGTAACATGAACAGAAATGACACTTAACATGAACAGATTAGACACTTAACATGAACTGATATGACATTTAACCTGAATAGCTATGACACATGAACAGATATGACATTTAACCTGAATAGATAAGACACTGAACATGAACATATAAGATGCTTAACATGAATAAGTAACTATTGTTTAAAAATATTGTGACATATTTAAAGTAAATCATAATGAAGTGACTTACAATGACATAATTATTGTGTTAGGTACTTTGACAAAGTGTTCAATATGAGTGGAATGCCTGACATGGTGGAGAAGTATGGCGACTGGTTCACCTGGGACAAGACTCCACGAGCTCTCATCTTCGGTCGCGATCATCACAGGGTGGTGGATCTCGACTCCATGATCAAACTCATGAGGTAACTGTTCATCAGTGTGAAATGTTGTTATCTATGACATGAGGTAACTGTTCATCAGTGTGAAATGTCGTTATCTATATATATAGAAGCTCTTGCTGATTTTTTCATATTTCTCCATGAGTAAGCAATTAAATTTCGTTTCTGCATGCCTTTAAGTATAGTGGTATTCTGCATGCCTTTAAGTAAAGTGGTATTTTGCATGCCTTTAAGTAAAGTGGTATTTTGCATGCCTTTAAGTATAGTGGTATTCTGCATGCCTTTAAGTATAGTGGTATTCTGCATGACTTTAAGTATAGTGGTATTCTGCATGTCTTTAAGTAAAGTGGTATTCTGCATGCCTTTAAGTATAGTGGTATTAGAGTCAATAAGAGTTTTGTTTTGACAATGTTCTATGCACTATTCACACAACTTTTGCTTCAATAAAAAAAAATCACTGTAATTTTGTACAAAATTTAACTTCTGTCTTTTTTACCCTGCAACCAATATCAGCTCATTGCATATTTGAGAATAAATATTTTTGTATCAAAAAAGACTTAGCAAGTACATCCATCTTTATATTGGACCATAGTGATGTTAAAGGAAGTGAACCATCTAGTCACTTGTTACTGACTCGACTTGAGGTGGTGAACCATCTAGTCACTTGTTACTGACTCGACTAGAGATAGTAAACCACCTAGTCACTTGTTACTGGCTCGACTTGAGGTGGTGAACCATCTAGTCACTTGTTACTGACTCAACTAGAAGTATGTCACAGTGGTGAATCATCTAGTCATTTGTTACTGAATCATCTAGAGGTATGTCACAATGGTGAACCATCTTGTCACTTGTTACTGACTCAACTAGAGGTGGTGAACCATCTAGTCACTTGTAACTGACTCAACTAGAAGTATGTCACAGTGGTGAACCATCTAGTCACTTATTACTGATTCGACTAGAGGTATGTCACAGTGGTGAACCATCTTGTCACTTGTTACTGACTCAACTAGAGGTGGTGAATCATCTAGTCATTTGTTACTGAATCATCTAGAGGTATGTCACAGTGGTGAACCATCTAGTCACTTATTACTGATTCGACTAGAGGTATGTCACAGTGATGAACCATCTGGTCACTTGTTACTGACTCACAACTGCACACAATTAATATTTGGCTTTCACTCACTGATACCTCATTAGTAAAGTGAGCATTAAAGGATATTCTCTCAGCTAGTGACATTAAGTCCAATATGTTTTTCCTTTTACCACATCCAAAAATTATTAAACTGAAAAATCAAGTGCTTGTTCTAGTTATATTTTGATATTTTCATACATTTTAAAACAGAAAGCATCATAAGGATTGATGAGTATGTCGGTGCATGAGACTAGCGTATACTGTTCCACCCTATGATATTGCTGTTGTTTATTTCAGATACAATGACTTTACCCACGATCCTCTGTCCAGATGTAATTGCACACCCCCTTACAGTGCTGAGAATGCAATATCTGCACGATGTGACCTGAATCCTGCAAGTGGCAGTTATCCAATCAGTGCTCTAGGTCATAGGTCACATGGAGGCACTGACATGAAGGTATATATGTAGATCAGTGTAGCGTATGTTGAGGGTTAGTGTAGATCAGTGTAGTGTGTGTTGGCCTGTTGTCTGTTGAGGGTTAGTGTAGATCAGTGTAGAGTATGTTGAGGGTTAGTGTAGATCAGTGTAGCGTGTGTTGGCCTGTTATCTGTTGAGGGTTAGTGTAGATCAGTGTAGCGTATGTTGGCCTGTTATCTGTTGAGGGTTAGTGTAGATCAGTGTAGCGTATGTTGGCCTGTTATCTGTTGAGGGTTAGTGTAGATCAGTTTAGCGTGTGTTGGCCTGTTGTCTATTGAGGGTTAGTGTAGATCAGTGTAGCATGTGTTGAGGGTTAGTGTAGATCAGTGTAGTGTGTGTTGGCCTGTTGTCTGTTGAGGGTTAGTGTAGATCAGTGTAGTGTGTGTTGGCCTGTTGTATGTTGAGGGTTAGTGTAGATCAGTGTAGTGTATGTTGGCCTGTTATCTGTTGAGGGTTAGTGTAGATCAGTGTAGCGTGTGTTGGCCTGTTGTCTGTTGAGGGTTAGTGTAAGTCAGTGTAGCATGTTTAATCCAAAATTGGTTCCCCTTCACCCAAAGATGCTTCTTACCAAATATGGAACAAATCCTTTCATTCCTACAGAAGAAGGAGGATTTTAAAGAATTTTCTATATTACCCCTATTGGGCCCCGCCCCTCAGCACCCAGAGGGGTCAGACCCACCATTTATACAAAATTTGTTCTCCTTCCCCCAAGGTTGCTTTTTACCAAATTTGGTCAAAATCTGCTAAGTCGTTAATGACTAGTAGCGTTTTAAAGGAAAAGTTGACGGACGGACGACAGACGCTGTGGTATGGCATAAGCTCACCATGGTCCTTCGGACCAGTTGAGCTAACAAGGGATCCCAGAGGGATCTTGGCGCCCACCTCTGTACCATCTTTATAAGTTCTTTGTCCGTTTGATCTTTTCTCTAATCTGTTTGATCAAGTCATCTTAACAGTAAATGCACCTTGAGGTAACTTTTGATCTAAACTTAATACTGCTGTGTATAAAAGACAACCTTCAAAGTGAGTTTGTCATTTCACATATTTACTAGTACAGTACTTAAGGTCATAGGGAGTGTATTGATAAACGGAAGTAGAAAGTACATCCCTAGTTGAAAATCCAGTGTAGAGAGACAGTATCACAATTTCCGTATATTCGAATGTTTAATATTAAACTGATGAATATTGTATGTTTATTATTGACAGAACAGTGTTTTCTCTCAATATTAAAGTATTTCAAAGCAATGCAGGCATTAATTCAGGTTTTTTTTTATCAATGAGCCACATGTATCCATTTTCTGTACTTCAGGAAACCGGCTACCTATTTCACTACTGTGATTTTTTCAAGAAAGATAACTCTTACCTGCAATTACTATGTGCATATGATTTTATTATAAAATGTCAATTTTTAATCGTTTATAGAAAATTTATTTGACATAATTTCAGCATTAATTAAACTGATATACATTAATGTTATACTTATCTATGGCAGTATCTTTTTTAATGACATTATTTTGCAAAATATTTTGTCTTTCATTGTTTAAAAATATTTTGTCTTTCATTGTTTTTTTCAAGTCACTCCTTTTTACATAAATTTTTATTTGAATTCCATAAAATTATGACAACCTATATTTTTTTTGTGGCAGAAAATTTTCTTTACTTCAAAGCAATATAACTACAAAATTTGAGGAAATTCTACTGAGAAATGGCGACACAATCTTATTACCTTAATGTGACAGAAATAGAACCGATCATTGCAATATGAGAAAGATCTGATAAGTTCTTCCTTTGACCATTTTGTTTTTATGATCAGTCTCAAACAAACATGCACAACTAGGGATCATGGGGAACCTACATATCAAATTTGAGAAAGATCCCTCTGGTACTTCCTGAGAAATAGCGATAACAAAAATTGTTAAAGGACGGACAATGAATGATGGACGGACGGACCACGGACAGACCAGACGCAGGGCGATTTGACTCTGATGGTGGGCTAAAAACATAAGGGGAAAACAGGCTGAGAACATAAGGGGAAAACAGGCTAAAAACATAAGGGGAAAACAGGCTAAAAACATAAGGGGAAAACAGGCTGAAAATAGAATGGAGAGTTTGGTTATGCTCACTTTATATTGCTTTTGAAAACTCTTTTCACTGTATTTTTGGTGTAGGTGACCAGTGCTGGACTGTTCCAAGCTCACACCTTTGTAACGGTCAGTGGACCAACCTCTGACCAGCAGCCACCCTTCCAGTGGAGTACGGCAGACTTTGCTGATGAATGCCCTCATGCTGGCCACCCTGACATCTTCAACTTTGACCCCATCCAGTTTGACGGAACAGTCAACTACAAGCCTTATCCTTTATACAAACCTGAACATAAAGGAATACACTAGTCACAAAATCTGTGTCAACCAAAAGTGCCATTCCAAATAAAATTGTCTTGATTCCTTCACAATTCACTAACAAGTTCAGTATAAAGTAGATGAACACTGCAAAGACCAAGCAAACTAAACTGTTAAATAATCATAGAGCTATGAGCTTTATCATTACTATTTATATATTGATGTGTTTGGTGTTGATGTGTTTGATGTTGATGTATTTGGTGTTGATGTATTTGATGGAGACCTTGGACAAAAACTGTTCTATCTACTATCTACATACTACAACACAAGGACAATGGTGTCTTGTTCCAGTTTTCTAAATTAATACAACAAGAGGCCCAGAAGAAGTTGTTTAAAGTTTTTAACATATTTGACCCCTGTGACCTTGAAAATAGGTGAAGGTCATTTATTTGAACAACCTTGGTAGCCCTTCATCCTAGTTTGCTTCTGGCCAAATATCATCACCCTAGGCCTTTTGGTTTTTAAGAAGATGTTCGGGCAGGTGAGCTAAAACTGTGAGTTGAGAAATGATTTGTTGACCTGAATTGTGTCCGTTGTAACCTGTGTTTATATGGCAATAGTAGTGTGACCTTCCTCCAAACAGTGATTATTTTATTAATTGTATTTTTAATCACTGTTAAACAAAAACAAAAAAATAATCTATATATATATATTAAATATTTGTAACTAAATCAGTACACATCAAGTTCATATTACCACAGTGTGATATACATGTAAAGTTATGTACAGCACAGACAAATCCTTCGGGCCAGGTGAGTTAAAAATCTGGATCCTATAATCTAAGATGGCTGCCATATGTAGTTGTTCTGTTGCCCAGATCTGTTAGTAGTTTATGGTGTTTGTAAGATTACATACATTCTGTAGGTGTGATATATGCCTCGTTACTTAAACCTTAGATGATTGCCGAGGCTTCTACCTGGAAATTAGGGGATTAAATACAATCCGGCCAGTACCAGGTGGGGTTGACATGACTGGTATGCTTTACTAAATTTTAGGTAGAGTGGACTGCTGTAAGTATAATATGTTGGAGGTTAGGAAACATTGTGTGTGTATGAAGATTGAAAGCTTGTACACACAGATTCATTCAATGTCACAAAATGTTTATGTAATTATTATATAAGATGTTCACGACAAAGTCAATGTGATGACTCATTAATCCAGTCAACCCTTTTACCTGGCAAGAAAGTAAGATAAGTGGGTAAATGGTGGCAGGATTAATGAACTGTATAGAATAAAGAATATATATAATGAGAAATTGGAGGATGTAATAAAGTATTTAATTCATAATTCATTTCCTGTTTTTATTGGATTGGCTCCATAATTTCAAGTATAACCGCTAATTTTCATCTTAATTTGAATTACTGACGATGTGGGATGTTGTTTGGTTTGTATAGGTAATGTAATGTGGACTGTTTTGTCAAGTGTGAAAAAATGAAACAAGTGGCCTGGAGGGCCTGTACCACTCACTTGGATAATTAAGTTACCATGGCAGATATTCTCGCTGTTTGGGAGGAATTGACAATGCACTGCACTATAGCACATTTTCCTTCTGAAAACACTGGAAATATTTCCTGAACAATAATGTTTGGAGAAATATGTGGTATTAAAACCATAAAATTTTGGAATAATCTTCCTTTCAAGTTACTGTAAAGCCAGTATTCAGGAGTGCAAGGCTTTAGTTTGGCTATCAATATATTTTTGCTTCCTGATTATTAGAACTCATTATCTCTTTGACATGAATCCGCAAAATGAATCGTTGCAAATTTTGATTTGGTGTAAATCTGTATTGAAGAAAGGAGAACATTTAGAGACCCTATCATTCACCTGAATATTTAAGCAATCATGGCATCCTCATTCAGATTAGTATTGCAAACGTTTCCAAATTTCATTTCAAGCTCTGTCTCTCCAATCCCAATATGTTGCTTCACAGCAGAACTGGTTGAGATCATAGTGATCTGGTTTATATAATATGGTTCTGGAGTAGGGATCTCAATATTTCCCATGTAATGACCAGAAATTAAGACCCCAGGGGCAGGGCCGGATACCGGTGCTCATCCTACAAGACCCCAGGGGCAGGGCCGGATACCGGTGCTCATCCTATAAGACCCAAGGGGCAGGGCCAGATACCGGTGCTCATCCTACAATACCCCAGGGGCAGGGCCAGATACCGGTGCTCATCCTACAAGAACCAAGGGGCTGGGCCGGATACCGGTGCTCATCCTAAAAGACCCCAGGGGCAGGGCCGGATACCAGTGCTCATCCTACAAGACCCCAGGGGCAGGGCCAGATACTGGTGCTCATCCTACAAGACCCCAGGGGCAGGGCCGGATACCGGTGCTCATCCTATAAGACCCCAGGGGCAGGGCCAGATACCGGTGCTCATCCTACAAGACCCAAGGGGCTGGGCCGGATACCGGTGCTCATCCTAAAAGACCCCAGGGGCAGGGCCGGATACCAGTGCTCATCCTACAAGACCACAGGGGCAGGGCCAGATACCGGTGCTCATCCTACAAGACCACAGGGGCAGGGCCAGATACTGGTGCTCCTCCTACAAGACCCCAGGGGCAGGGCCAGATAACGGTGCTCATCCTACAAGACCCCAGGGGCAGGGCCAGATACCGGAGCTCATCCTACAAGACCCCAGGGGCAGGGCCGGAGACCGGTGCTCATCCTACAAGACCCCAGGGGCAGGGCCGAATACCGGTGTTCATCCTACAAGACCCCAGGGGCAGGGCCAGATACCGGTGCTCATCCTACAAGCAAGTTGCTGCTCTTTGCCCAGAAAGGAAATACATAGTTATATGACTGGGATATCAATTGTACGACCCAGGGATGGTTGTTCAGGGTTTAATGTCCTATCAACAGCTGAGGTCATTTAAGAAAGTGTATGGACTAAAAAAGATTTGCACTACTGGTCATTTTAATGTTGTTTGAAGTTCCTAACTAACTTCACCCCACTGACCTTCAGAGCAGGCTAAGGTAATTTACATCAAGCTATTTTGTAGCACTCCATGCCAGGTACCTAATGGCCAAATATCAGGACCTAGGGTTTTTCAGAAGCCATTCAAAGAAATTTGACATGAACCCTCACACCATAAGCTTAGTGATGTGGCCTCACACCATAGGCTTACTAATGCAGCCTCGCACCATAAGCTTACTGATGTGGCCTCACACCATAAGCTTACTGATGTGGCCTCACACCATAAGCTTACTGATGTGGCCTCACACCATAAGCTTACTGTCGATGCTGCCACACACCATAAGCTTACTGATGCGGTTTGTTTGAGCTAAAAAAAACCCCAGCTTTAACTAGAAATTGCTGGCAAACAATTTGAAGGGTTTTTTTCAAACAAAATTGAAAACTTGGTAACCTTTGACCCAACAGCGAGGAATTCTATCCGACAATTTTTGTATTAACATGTCATGGGAAAAAGTTAGCCCCGAAGAATATCTACAAATGAATGTTGTATAATCAACAGTTTTCGAGTTATGATCATTTTTAGATTTTGACCTATGACGAATGGCAACCATTGAATTTTTGACCCACTTGAAAATGGAGCAATAACATCTTAAGACCTTGGCCTACAATATACTTTAAAGACTATGAACACATTAGATTAGATTAGTTGCATACAAAATCAGGACATACACACAAGGTATTGTGATATCATTGACATACATATGAGGTATTGTGATATCATTGATATATACACAAGGTATTGTGATATCATTGACACACATATGAGGTATTGTGATATCATTGACATACACACAAGGTATTGTGATATCATTGACATACATATGAGGTATTGTGATATCATTGAAATACATATGAAGTTTTGTTGATCAATGTATCTGTCCTGGAGCTTAAGGGATCAATGAATGCAACGACAAAAAGAAAATTCAAAACAGATTAGTTTTTCAAAAGACTTTTAATTAGATTTCCAGCAGTAAAATAAATCAATCAGTGAAAATGATGAATTTCACTTTTAAATCAAAACAATAAAACAGTGAGAACTAACATAAACATGAGAAGACAATGAGAACTAACATAAACATGAGATGACAGTGAGAACTAACAAACATGAGATGACAGTGAGAACTAACAAACATGAGAACTAACATAAACATGAGATGACAGTGAGAACTAACATTAACATGAGATGACAGTGAGAACTAACATAAACATGAGATGACAGTGAGAACTAACAAAAATGAGAACTAACAGAAACATGAGATGACAGTTAGAACATAAACATGAGAGGACAGTGAGAACTAACAAAAATGAGAACTAACAGAAACATGAGATGACAGTGCGAACTAACATAAACATGGGATGACAGTGAGAACATAAGCATGAGATGACAGTGAGAACCAACATAAACATGAGATGAGAGTGAGAACTAACATAGACATGAGATGAAAGTGAGAACATAAACATGAGACGAGAGTGAGAACTAACATATACATGAGATGACGGTGAGAACATAAACATGGGATGACAGTGAGAACATAAGCATGAGATGATAGTGAGAACTAACATAGACATGAGATGACAGTGAGCACTAACAAACATGAGATGACAGTGAGAACATAAACATGAGATGAGAGTGAGAACTAACATAGACATGAGATGACAGTGAGAACATAAACATGAGATGACAGTGAGAACATAAACATGAGATGAGAGTGTCCACAATGAAGATAAAATGGGATCCACTACTTTCCTCCTTCAGCTAAAAATTACCTACATATAGGATCTTATATGAGTTTTCATTTCATATGGAATTTATGAAACGAGTCTAAGAATTCTTCAATTTAGCGAGCCTCTGGCGAGCTAAAATAAAAAAATGGTGACAAGTTTCATCAATTCCATATGAACTGAAAACAAGTTAAAGATCTTTTTTATCACATAATCAAGATTTGTGGCATTTATTCGTGTAAAACAACAATTTTCTTGTTACCTTGAAATGTAGAAGGCCGCCATTTTGACTCTAGTGCGTAAGTCTTTGACGTCATGTACTTGTCCTAGGCGTGAGGTCACAATTGAAAATTACAACCAATCACAGGGCTGATAGGTCATATAACATGGGTTAATATGCAAACAAATATCCACTGGATAACACAGAACATTATGTGATAAATGTATATACATAAATATGCAATGAAATTGTAAATATTCTCAAACAATGGACGGATTATGGTAGCGCTAGATTCAAAAATTCTTCATCTGAGTCATTGATCCACACTGTACAAATACTTCATTAGAAATATTGAAACATGAACTTTAAATTTACAGATAGAGTTGCCTAATGTTCAAATTCAAAAGGCAGGTGTTTGTATAGGCGTGTGTTTTCTGTAGACAGGTGTTTGTATAGGCGTGTGTTTTCTGTAGACAGGTGTTTGTATAGATGTGTGTTTTCTGTAGACAGGTGTTTGTATATACAGGTGTTTTCTGTAGACAGGTGTTTCTAAAGACAGGTGTTTTCAGTAGAAATTTGATTCCAGTAGACTTGTGTTTCTAAAGACAGGTAGCCTATATGGCTTATGGCTCATTTTACTTTGTAGAACAATTTTGAAAATTTAATTTAAAAACATAGGAAACATTGTAGTTGAATGTGGATTGATATTAACTGTCTAGGATCAAAACAAAGAAGAAAATCAGCACAAAGTGATTGACCAATGAAATTCTTTACATTTTCTTAAAAGTCTTTTAAAATTCCTTTTGTCATTGCCTCATAATCGTGACTACTCGACTTAACGCACAAAACTATGTTTGGCCAAGACACATTATCTTTGATGTACATTATTATAACTAGAACAGTAATGACCAATGGTTTCCAGCTCTTTCCTACGCTACTGGACACCTCTCCTCTGTCACTGGACACAACTTGTGTAAGTCATTTGACTCCCCCAGGCTGTGCTGACTTGTTAGAGTGAAGAGGAGCCACCAGACTATCGAGTTCCCGCTTGTAACCCGTTTCTGCTAGCCACACCTACAACATCACAAGTCAATAATACAAAACTAGAGATCTGCCATGTTCACATTTGTTTGGGAATTATTTAACATTTGATCTAGAGGTGAAGGTCAAGGCAATCTAAACTCTACAGATTCGTTTTTGTTTTCTGTCTTCCCTTATTATTTGCTGATTTTGAAAAGACTACTTTAGTTATAAAATGCAATTATATGAATGAATGCATTAAAAAAGTTATTATGCTGAAGGTCACAGTACCCTGACAGATTAAAAAGTTATTATGCTGAAGGTCACAGTCCCCTGACAGATTAAAAAGTTATTATGCTGAAGGTCACAGTACCCTGTCAGATTAAAAAGTTATTATGCTGAAGGTCACAGTACCCTGTCAGATTAAAAAGTTATTATGCTGAAGGTCACAGTACCCAGACAGATTAAAAAGTTATTATGCTGAAGGTCACAGTACCCTGACAGACTAAAAAGTTATTATGCTAAAGGTCACAGTACCCTGACAGATTAAAAAGTTATTATGATGAAGGTCACAGTACCCTGACAGATTAAAAAGTTATTATGCTGAAGGCCACAGTACCCTGACAGATTAAAAAGTTACTACTGTAATGTTTGTACTTTTAAGCTCACCTGGTCTGAAGGACCACGGTGACCTTATGCTGTACCGCAGCGTCCGTAGTCCGTCCACCTGGCCGTCTGTCAACTTTTCATTTAAAACACTACTATTCCTGAACGATCAAGTAGATTTCGACTAAATTTGGTCTGGAGCATCCTTGGGCCAAGGGAACTCAATTTTGTATAAATGGTGGGTGTGGCCCCCTTGGGGCAGAGTAGCAGGGCCCAATAGGGGAAATAGAGGTTAACCTTTCTACCACAGGGATTTTAGGGATTCTTCTACCATAGGGATTTAACCCCCGATTTGGTCTGGAGCATACTTGGGCAAAAGGGACTCGATTTTGTATAAACGGTGGGTTTGGACTCCCTGGGTGCAGGGCCCAATATGGTAAATAGAGGTAAAACATTTGAAATCTTTCTTCTTCCATAGGGATTAAGGGATTTTATCCCAATTTGGTCTGGAGTATCCTTGGGCCAAGGGCACTCAAGTTTGTAAAAATGGTGGGTGTGGCCCCTTTGGGTGCAGAGGAGCGGGGCTCAAAAGGGGAACTCGAGGTTTAAATCTTTAAAATCCTTCACCATTTGTTCTATATGAGGGATTTCATCCAAATTTGGCCTGGAGCATCCATGGGCAAAAGGGACTCATTTTTGTGTAAAAAAATACACTACACACCCTCAGGTACTCTTCAAGTTTCATTGCGATATCTTGATCAGCTTTAAAATTGAAATTTTGCAGCTACCAGTTATGTGATCTTTGACCTACAGGTGAAGGTCATGGTGACCTAATTAAAGTAAACTGCCTACTCTCTGTGGGTATACACCAGGATATATACAATGTTTAAAAGTTTACATCCAGACAAGATTTTCACATCAACTTCATGCCTGAAGGTTACAGAGACCTGTAATTACACTGCACACCTTCTGTTGTTGGTGCCATTCTATCAAGGTCTATTTAACGATAAAAATCATGGCCCCAACAGATGATTAAGCTTTTTAAAGTCATCCATGAGTATTTAAATATTTCAATCTTTAACAATGCAATATAAGAGATTCCAAAACATGCCCCAATCTTTGCAGGTCAAGTAACTTGGCAGGTGTGAATTTTCAAAATTTTAATTATATCACGTACTTAAACTACAAGGACTGAAATTTTAATAAAATCATGGACTTAAACTACAAGGACTAAAATTTTTAAATAAAATCACAGACTTAAACTACAAGGACTAAAATTTAAATAAAATCACATACTTAAACTACAAGGACTGAAATTTAAATAAAATCACATACTTAAACTACAAGGACTAAAATTTAAATAAAATCACATACTTAAACTACAAGAACTGAAATTTTAATAAAATCACATACTTAAACTACAAGGACTAAAATTTAAATAAAATCACATACTTAAACTACAAGAACTGAAAATTTAATAAAATCATGGACTTAAACTACAAGGACTGAAATTTTAATAAAATCACATACTTAAACTACAAAGGCTGAAATTTAAATAAAATCATGGACTTAAACTACAAGAACTGAAATTTTAATAAAATCACATACTTAAACTACAAGGACTAAAATTTAAATAAAATCATGGACTTAAACTACAAGGACTGAAATTTTAATAAAATCACATACTTAAACTACAAAGGCTGAAATTTTAATGATCTGGATGAAGGCAAGTAAACCCGGTAATATTTTTTTCTGATGTTGCTTATGACAACTTCAATCATGTCCCGTATTTCAGTAATGAGAGGCCCAAATCAGCATGGTACTAGCCAAAATCCTCCTCCTAGGCCTTAAGGAGAATTACCTCTAAGTAACAAGAGGCTGAGGGGCCTGAATAACTCACCTGCCATGTTCTCATTTTTATAGGAAACAGATGAATTTCCATATTTGATAACATGTGTTTATTTTACATCACTAGGATTTTTAGCTATTATGACCGAACTTGTCATCCCATTGCATTTAAAACAAAATATATGTTCAATCAATCACAAAATATATTTACCATTAAAATGGTACAGTACACTTACATGGAATCTGGTTTCTACTAAAGCTTGAAACTCTTTGCGTTGTTCACGGCTTAATCCTGCCTCTTTCACTGTTTTCTGCCAGCTATCTATCATCTTCTGGCGCTGAGTGACCGCTTTCTGGTACTTGGTAGGCAGGCCACCAGGAATGTCCTGTGTTTACAGACTCAGATTAGTACTTATATCTTGTAGTATTTAAAGTCAACATTTGATAAACGCAGTAAGCCTGTGATGTTACACAATTAGGATTAAAGAGGTGAAGGCCATAGTCCCCCTATAGGATTAGATATAAAGAGGTGAAGGCCATAGTCCCCCTATTTCTATGTATGACACACTGCCGTCTAAGGAAGTACTCCCATACAAAATTTTGTACTTATAGCTGACAGAGAATATCAGATATACAAGAGGCCTACAGGCCTGAATAGCTCACCTAGTATATTTTCGATTAAAAACCTTCTGAATACCATGGTTGGGGATACCAGACGATATGCTGGAATATGAGAGCATGGCTTTTACATACCAGGGACGCAAACGTTTCAGTGCTAAGATATGAATAAATATTCATTTATGTCTGTGCAGTACCAAAAACCTAGTTGGTATCCACCAACCAGGTTTTTGGTACAATATTATGAGTATTAACAGACAAAAGGACAGAGAGAAACCCCTTTGGATTTCAGTATACTTCCCGACCCCCTCCGACATCTTCTACACTTACCATTGTGGTGCCCTCCATTTGAAAGGGAATGTTAAAAGTGAAAAATTCTTGGACAGGCAACAGTTCCCACACCGGCGTCTCATCTTTGTGCTCAGGTCCTACAATATACACAGTCTACAGTAAGTGTCAACTTCTCCTCCTCTACACACAGCCCCTCCTCCTCTACACACATCCTCCCCTTCTACACACAGCCCCTCCTCCTCTACACACAGCCCCTCCTCCTCTACACACATCCCCTCCTCCTCTACACACAGCCCCTCCTCCTCTACACACTCCCTCCTCCTCTACACACATCCTCCCCTTCTACACACAGCCCCTCATCCTCTACACATAGCCCCTCCCCTCTACACACATCCTCCCCCTCTACACACATCCTCCCCCTCTACACACAGCCCCTCCTCCTCTACACACACCCTCCCCCTCTACACACAGCCCCTCCCCTCTACACACAGCCGCTCCCCTGTCCTCCATTCACAGCCCCCGCCTCTATACACANCTATACAGTACAGTATATATCATCTCCTTCTATACACACAGACCCCCAATCTCAAACACACAGCCCCTCCCCTGTCCTCCATACACAGCCCCTCCCCTCTATACACAGCCCCTCCCCTCTATACACAGCCCCCTCTATACACAGACCCTCCCCTCTATACAGTACAGTAAATATCATCTCCTTCTATACACACAGACTCCCAATCTCAAACACACAGCCCCTCCCCTGTCCTCCATACACAGCCCCAGTCCTCCATACACAGACCCTCCCCTCTATACAGTACAGTATATATCATCTCCTTCTATACACACAGACCCCCAATCTCAAACACACAGCCCCTCCCCTGTCCTCCATACACAGCCCCCTCTATACACAGACCCTCCCCTCTATACAGTACAGTATATATCATCTCCTTCTCTACACACAGACCCCCAATCTCAAACACACAGTCCCTCCCCTGTCCTCTATACACAGCCCCCTCTATACACAGACCCTCCCCTCTATACAGTACAGTATATATCATCTCCTTCTATACACAGACCCTCCCCTCTATACAGTACATTAAATATCATCTCCTATACACACAGACCCCCAATCTCAAACACACAGCCCCTTCCCTCTATACACAGCCCCTTCCCTCTATACACAGCCCCTCCCCTCTATACACAGCCCCTCCCCATACTCAGAAAACAGTAAATAACATCTCCCTTTCTTCCATATGACCCTGATACTGCCAGTTTCTTTCCACACAAATGCCTTTGCCTCCTTACACAGCCTCCTCTTTACCCAGTACACAGCCACACTTACCCACACATAATGGCTGGTCCCATAGGTTTCTGTCAGCACACAGCCCTGCTGTGGTTAGATGATCCTCCAGGCAAGGGTAGTGGGTGTGGTAAGGGGCAAGGAGGATAGTGTCATTGCCCCCAAGGAGCATCGGCCTGCTGGGGGTCATCAAGTGCAGGTTGCAAAGTGTGCTTCCACTAGAAAACACAAAACATACATGATGACTAAAACAGACAGATAAACTCTGACTCTATGAGTCACTATGTACAGACAGATAAACTCTGACTCTTTGAGTCACTATGTACAGACAGATAAACTCTGACTCTTTGAGTCACTATGTACAGACAGATAAACTCTGACTCTTTGAGTCACTATGTACAGACAGATAAACTCTGACTCTTTGAGTCACTATGTACAGACAGATAAACTCTGACTCTTTGAGTCACTATGTACAGACAGATAAACTCTGACTCTTTGAGTCACTATGTACAGACAGATAAACTCTGACTCTTTGAGTCACTATGTACAGACAGATAAACTCTGACTCTTTGAGTCACTATGTACAGACAGATAAACTCTGACTCTTTGAGTCACTATGTACAGACAGATAAACTCTGACTCTTTGAGTCACTATGTACAGACAGATAAACTCTGACTCTTTGAGTCACTATGTACAGACAGATAAACTCTGACTCTTTGAGTCACTATGTACAGACAGATAAACTCTGACTCTTTGAGTCACTATGTACAGACAGATAAACTCTGACTCTTTGAGTCACTATGTACAGACAGAT
>NW_018407560.1:261785-263579 GCF_002113885.1 Mizuhopecten yessoensis
ATGTACAGACAGATAAACTCTGACTCTAGGAGTCACTATGTACAGACAGATAAACTCTGACTCTATGAGTCGCTATGTACAGACAAACTCTGACTCTATGAGTCACGATGTACAGACAGTTAAACTCTGACTCTATGAGTCACCATGTACAGACAGATAAACTCTGACTATATGAGTCACTATGTACAGACAGATTAACTCTGACTCTAAGTGTCATTTTGTACAGACAGATTAACTCTGACTCTATGAGTCACTATGGACAGACAGATAAACTCTGACTCTAGGAGTCACTATGTACAGACAGATAAATTCTGACTCTATGAGTCGCTATGTACAGACAAACTCTGACTCTATGAGTCACTATGTACAGACAGATAAACTCTGACTCTATGAGTCACCATGTACAGACAGATAAACTCTGACTCTATGAGTCACCATGTACAGACAGATAAACTCTGACTCTATTAGTCACTATGTAAATGTACAGACAGATAAACTCGGACTCTATGAGTCACCATTTACAGACAGATAAACTCGGACTCTATGAGTCACCATGTACAGACAGATAAACTCTGACTCTATGAGTCACCATGTACAGACAGATAAACTCTGACTCTATGAGTCACCATGTACAGACAGATAAACTCTGACTCTATGAGTCACCATGTACAGACAGATAAACTCTGATTCTAGGAGTCATTATGTACAGACAGATAAACTTTGACTCTAGGAGTCATTATGTACAGACAGATAAACTCTGGGATTTATCATTATAGTGTTGGAGACAAGTACCTACCTTATCATGAGGAAGTGACAGGGAGCGATAAGTGTGACTTTCTCACAGTGACTTAGATAGACGGTTGTCTCTACTGGTCCCAGGATGATGGTTGAGTTACGACATTTCTCTATTGTCACTGACCTAAAAGCATCAACATTTGTTTGTTTTACCATTGACCTTTCATAGAGTACCATGAACCGTTTGTTGAGACCCCTATGCCATAACCATTTACAAAATTGCTGGACATGAAGAATACACTAATGAACTCGGTGTCTTACCCACCTGAACAGATTTACATGTACTGTAAACGTGGTTATTTACGCTGGGTGAAAATTACACCATTTGAAGGTCAAAAGTATACTCACGGGGGTAATTTACGTAGTCGCGGTAGACCGACGTTTACTCTGCAGAGTTATCATCCTTACTTTACAAAATGTGTACAGGTAAAAATGCTAGTAGCTACTGAGTACATGTTACGTATGCATACCGACTGGTCATTGGACAGATGAAAATAAAGGTGAACTGTAGTTGTGTGTATGTGTGTGTCTTATTTTTTGTGTGCTCTAGAAAACATTTGAATTTTGTCATTTGAGGAAGAAATTCTGAAACGAGAAAAATTCCAAATGTGATACTCTGAAAATGTGCATGCCAAATGGGTAATGAAACGCCATAAACTTGTCGATGATTGAACTGCACTACTCAATATGGCATTTACCTGTGTAGGGATCGTCGCACACGACCACTAGTTGTTTGTGTGTGAGTGATGTGTATCCGACCTCAATGCTCTTGGGTTTATTCATGACTTTTTCTGTGTCTTTATATATATTTTCAAAGTTGTTCATTAAAAACTTTACAAATAGTTTCTGTAGCTCAGGGGTGACAGAAGATGCATATACAAATAGCTTCTGTACCTGAGGGGTGACAGAAGATACATATACAAATAGCTTCTGTACCTGAGGGGTGACAGAAGATACATATACAAATAGCTTCTGTACCTGAGGGGTGACAGAAGATAC
>NW_018407560.1:269592-272545 GCF_002113885.1 Mizuhopecten yessoensis
ACAGATAAGTATAGTGTTTTACCTGAGGGGTGACAGTATGCACAGATAAGTATACTGTTTTACCTGAGGGGTGACAGTAGGTACAGATAAGTTTATTGTTTTACCTGAGGGGTGAGAGAAGTTACAGATAAGTATAGTTTTTTACCTGAGGGGTGACAGTATGCAAAGATAAGTATATTGTTTTACCTGAGGGTTGACAGTATGTACAGATAAGTATATTGTTTTACCTGAGGGGTGACAGTATGCACAGATAAGTATATTGTTTTACCCGAGGGGTGACAGTAGGTACAGACAAGTATATTGCTTTACCTGAGGGGTGACAGTAGGCACAGATAAGTACAGTGTTTTACCTGAGGGGTGACAGGATGCACAGATAAGTATACTGTTTTACCTGAGGGGTGACAGTAAGTACAGACAAGTATAGTTTTTTAACCTGAAGGGTGACAGTAGGTACAGACAAGTATAGTTTTTTAATCTGAGGGGTGACAGTAGGTACAGACAAGGATAGTTTTTTAACCTGAGGGGTGACAGTAGGTACAGATAAGTCTAGTTTTTTAACCTGAGGGGTGACAGTAGGTACAGACAAGT
Organism: Mizuhopecten yessoensis; assembly: GCF_002113885.1. Lineage (NCBI taxonomy): Eukaryota > Metazoa > Mollusca > Bivalvia > Pectinida > Pectinidae > Mizuhopecten > Mizuhopecten yessoensis. The sequence goes on from NW_018407560.1 coordinate 270,181, forward strand.
ATATTGCTTTACCTGAGGGGTGACAGTAGGTACAGATAAGTATAGTTTTTTACCTGAGGGGTGACAAGATAAGTATATTGTTTTACCTGAGGGGTGACAAGATAAGTATATTGTTTTACCCGAGGGGTGACAGTAGGCACAGACAAGTATATTGCTTTACGGTGACAGTAGGTACAGAGAAGTATAGTTTTTTACCTGATGGGTGACAGTAGGTAAAGGAAAGAATAGTGACATCTGTGTATCTTTACACTGCTGTTCTCCAGTGTTCCAGAACTCTCCAAAACAGAAAGAGGTTCTACATTAAAACAAGAGGCCCAGAGGGCCTGTATCGCTAAGTATAGTTTTTTTAGCTGAGGGGTGACAGTCGGTACAGATAAGTATAGTGTTTTACCTGAGGGGTGACAGTAGGTAAAGGTAAGAATAGTGACATCTGTGTATCTTTACACTGCTGTTCTCCAGTGTTCCAGAACTCTACAAAACAGAAAGAGGTTCTACATTAAAACAAGAGGCCCAGAGGGCCTGTATCGCTCACCTGAATAAGTTTAAAATAATTGGTATGAAGTAAAGATATAGCACTCCATGGTAGGTGCTTTAAGTACATATGAAAGACCAGAAAGATCCATCCAGTACTTGAGATATAGCGAGAACAAACTTCAATCAGAGCCCCACCCCTATGCCCTTAGGGGGGTCATACCCACCGTTTATACAAAATTGAGTCCCCTTGGCCAAAGGATGCCCCAGACTAAATAAGGATAAAATCCCTTAATCACAATGGTCGAAGAAGGATATTAAAGGTTTTACCTCTATTTCTCCTATTGGACCCCGCTCTTCTGCCCCTGGGAGACAACACCCACCATTTATACAAAATTGGTTCCCCTTTACCCAAGGATGCTTCACACCAAATATGGACCAAATCTTTTCATTCCTACAGAAAAAGAAGGATTTTAAAGAATAATTTGCTATGTTTCCCCTATTCGGCAACGCCCCTCAGGCCCCTGGGGGGTCAGACCCATGGTTTATAAAAAATTGGTACCCCTTCACCCAAGGATGCTTCAGACTAAATATGGAATAAATCCTGTCATTCCTACAGAAGTAGAAGGATTTTTAAGAATTTGCTATATTTCCCATATTGGGCCCCGCCCCTCAGCCCCCAAGGGGGCCAGACCCACAGTTTACACAAAATTGGTTTCCCTTAACCCAAGGATGCTTCAGACCAAATATGGACCAAATCCTGTCATTCCTACAGAAGAAGAAGGATTTTAAAGAATAATCTGCTATGTTCCCCTATTGGGCCCCGCCCCTCAGGCCCTTCGGGGGCCAAACCCATGGTTTATACAAAACTGAGTCCCCTTGGCCCAAGGATGCTCCAGACTTAATAAGGATAAAATTCCTTAATCCCTAGGGTAGGAGAAGGATTTTGAAGGTTTTACCTCTATTTCCCCTATTCGGCCCCAGCCCTCTGCCCCAAGGGGGGCCACACCCACCATTTATACAAAATTGAGTCCCCTTGGCGTAAGGATTCTCCAGACCAAATTTAGTCAAAATCTACTTGGCCGTTCTGAACACGCTGCGGTATGGCATAAGCTCACCATGGTCCTATGGACCAGGTGAGCTAACCAGTCTAAAGTTGAGAACTATAAAGGCAAACAATGAAAGTGAAATGTATTTTTTTGTCTATTATCATGTCAAAAACTCTTACTGTAAAAACACCTTACTACCAAACAGTGATACTTACTGTAAAAACACCTTACTACCAAACAGTGATACTTACTCGTGATATTGTCTGCTTGCTGACTTGGCTCATGATAATTATTTTGCTCCTAGAAACAAGAAAAGAACTTTCAATTTTACAACAGAAATGTTATAAGTTGGTTTGAACATTGCATTGGCAACTTTATATATTTAGAAGTTAAAAATGTATAAATGTTGATGATAGATGCCATTTATTTTTGCACTAGTAATATAAGCTTGTGCAATGGGTGTCTGGACATGGCAATGGGTGTCTGGACAGTGCAATGGGTGTCTGGACATGGCAATGTGTGTCTGGACAGTGCAATGTGTGTCTGGACAGTGCAATGGGTGTCTGGACAGTGCAATGGGTGTCTGGACAGTGCAATGTTTGTCTGGACAGTGCAATGGGTGTCTGGAGAGTGCAATGGGTGTCTGGACAGTGCAATANCAGTGCAATGGGTGTCTGGACAGTGCAATGGGTGTCTGGACAGTGCAATGGGTGTCTGGACAGTGCAATGGGTGTTTGGACAGTGCAATGGGTGTCTGGACATCGCAATGGGTGTCTGGACAGTGCATTGGTGTCTGGACGGTGCAATGGGTGTCTGGACGGTGCAATGTGTGTCTGGACAGTGCA
>NW_018407560.1:273440-273891 GCF_002113885.1 Mizuhopecten yessoensis
AGACAGTGCAATGGGTGTCTGGACAGTACAATGGGTGTCTGGACAGATCGGTAAAGCAGTGAGTAACAGTATGATTAAACAACTATTGGCTACATTTCATGGTACACCATAAGAACATTTCAAGTTGACATTTGTTTGTTATCTCCTTTCAAGATACACAACCATATTTCTTATATTATTACAATTATTTAGGCCCTGGGCGAGGTTATCAAATACAGCCCTGAGAGATTTTGTCAAGTAAAACCCTGGGTGTTTAAATCAAAAACAGCCCTGAGAGATTTTTTGTCAAGTAGAGTATTTCAATAAAAACAGCCTTGAGAGATTTTGACATCCCTGAGTGATAAAATCAAGTATAGCCCTGTATGTTTTTATCAAGTAGAGCGCTGAGTGATTTTCTCAAAAGTATAGCCATTGAGTGATTTTGTTAAGAAGAGCCATGGGTGATTTTGTT
>NW_018407560.1:274727-275358 GCF_002113885.1 Mizuhopecten yessoensis
GGGTACATATAAGTATATTGTTTTACCTGAGGGGTGACGGTTTGCACAGATAAGTATAGTGTTTTACCTGAGGGGTGACAGTAGGTACAGATAAATATAGTGTTTTACCTGAGGGGTGACAGTAGGTACAAATAAGTTTAGTTTTTTTTACCTGAGGGGTGACAGTAGGTACAGATAAGTATAGTGTTTTACCTGAGGGGTGACAGTAGGTACAGACAAGTATATTGTTTTACCTGAGGGGTGACGGTTTGCACAGATAAGTATATTGTTTTACCTGAGGGGTGACAGTAGGTACAGATAAGTAAATTGTTTTACCTGAGGGGTGAGAGTAGTTACAGATAAATATAGTTTTTTACCTGAGGGGTGACAGTAGGTAGAGATAAGTATAGTGTTTTACCTGAGGGGTGACAGTATGCACAGATAAGTATACTGTTTTACCTGAGGGGTGACAGTAGGTACAGATAAGTTTATTGTTTTACCTGAGGGGTGAGAGTATGCACAGATAAGTATATTTTTTTACCTGAGGGGTGACAGTAGGTACAGACAAGTATATTGTTTTATCTGAGGGGTGACAGTAGGTACAGACAAGTATAGTTTTTTTACCTGAGGGGTGACAGTAGGTACAGATAAG
>NW_018407561.1:0-241 GCF_002113885.1 Mizuhopecten yessoensis
GTACAGGAGAATACAAACGACTGATGGAATCTAGAACTCCGTACATGAGAATAAAACGATAGATGGAATCTGGAACTCCGTACACGAGAATACAAACGACTGATGGAATCTAGAACTCCGTACAGGAGAATACAAACGACTGTTGGAATCTAGAACTCCGTACAGGAGAATAAAAACGATTGTTGGAATATTTACGATCACTGATAAAACGTTGAACTCCGTACAGGAGAATACAAACAAC
>NW_018407561.1:399-519 GCF_002113885.1 Mizuhopecten yessoensis
GAACTCCTTACAGGAGAATACAAACGACTGATGGAATCTAGAACTCTGTACAGGAGAATAAAACGACAGATGGTTTCTGGAACTCCGTACACGAGAATACAAACGACTGATGGAATCTAG
>NW_018407561.1:5937-6300 GCF_002113885.1 Mizuhopecten yessoensis
AAGAATACAAACGACAGATGGAGTCAGGGACTACGTACATGAGATACAAACGACTGATGGAATCTCGAGCTCCGTACAGGATAATACAAACGACTGGTGGAATCTGGAACTCCGTACAGGTATACAAACGACTGGTGGAATCTGGAACTCCGTACAGGAGAATACAAACGACTGATGGAATCTGGAGCTCCGTACAGGAGAATACAAACGACTGATGGAATCTGGAACACCGTACAGGAGAATACAAACGACTGATGGAATCTAGAACTCCGTACAGGAGAATAAAACGACAGATGGAATCTGGAACTCCGTACACGAGAATACAAACGACTGATGGAATCTAGAACTCCGTACAGGAGAATA